>NC_041380.1:434826370-434851524 GCF_002162155.2 Triticum dicoccoides
TGAAAAAATCAAAAGAAAATGATAAAAACTTCAAAAAATAAAATCCTTCGAGAGGTAGTTATATTACTACATCTACTAGTTACGAAAAATTGAAAACTTAAATTTCGACATGTTTTGCAAAAAGTGTAGGGAAAATGTAAAACGGCTATAACTTTTGCATACGATGTCGGAAAAAACATATAATATATCAAAAAATTCAGCACGAAAATCCGCATCCGATGGAGACGGCCTACGACCCATTTGCAATTTTTTAGAATCCTCAAATTCCAAAAGGAAAAAAAGATATGGTCAAATTTATTTTTTTAAAAAAACTTGTTAAATCTGGTCAAACTACTTATTCAAGAAGTATTAATATTACTACATAATTATTCAAGAATATTAGTGTTACTAAATAATTATTTCATTTTTTTGAATTTTGGTCAAATCTGGTCTAACTATGGTCAAACTGTGGTCAAACTATGGTCAAACTATGGTCAAACTTATTCAAGAAATATTAGTGTTACTCAATAATTACTGTTTTTTAGAATAATAGTTTCAAACTCAAATAGTGAAATGTGTGACTTCATGCTCAAGCTAAACTCCTGAGGGTTAATAGGATTGGCATCTTACTATTGTCAGGAAAACAACAAGTGCAGACTTGGAAACGAAGGAGAATAGAACCCGAAAGTTAAGCGTGCTCAGGGCTGGAGTAGTGAGAGCGATGGGTGACTGGTCGGGGAGTTAGATGATTTGGAATGAGTGATCCACACTTGAGCAGTTAAGAGAGGTGATTAGAGACTAAATCACCAAATAATTCAGAAAAATTAAAAATCGAAAAAATAAAAATAAAAATAAAAAAATTCCAAAATTTTCAAAAAAAAAATTAAAAAAAAACCTTTAGTACCGGTTGGCAACACCAACCGGTACTAAAGGTCCCCCATACCAGGGCGCGAGCTCACGCCACGTGGTGGCACTTTAGCGTCGGTTTGTGCCGAACTGGTACTAAAGGGGGGGGGCTTTAGTGCCCACCAATTAGTGCCGGTTATGGAACCGGCACTAAAGGCCCTTACGAACCGGTTTTAAAGCTCCGTTTTCTACTAGTGGCGCAGTGCTCGTCGTCGAACAAGAAATGGACGGACAAAAATTTCCCCTTCAAAAGACGGTCTATTATGTGTCCACTGTCCTCACTCCCTGCAAATCACGGTACCCGCATTATCAAAAGATTGCGTACGCGGTATTCATGGCAGCCCAGAAGCTATGACACTACTTTCAAGAGTGTTCAATAACTGTAGCCTCGGAAGTACCACTTAACGATATTATAAACAACCGTGACACAACGGGCCAGATTGCAAAATAGGCCATTGAGCTCCTCCCGTTCGACATAACCTATAAGCCACGGCGAGCCATCAAGTCACAAGTTCCGGCCGACTTCGTCGCAGAATGGACGGAGGCCGAACTCCCTAAAGAGTACGGCACATATTCAAATTGGATCATGCATTTCGACGGCTCCAAGATGTTGGCCGGACTGGGGGCCGGCGTCGTGTTGATGTCCCCCATAGGAGACACAGTTCAATACGTACTCCATATTATGTACACAGAATCCAACAATGCAACCGAATATGAGGCCCTTTTACATGGTCTCCGGATGGCAGTATCCATGGGCATTCAACGCCTAGAGGTGCGCGGGGACTTGAACCTCGCAATATCCCAAATAAATAGAGACTTCGATGCCAAGGATCCAAAAATGGCAGCTTACCTCAACACCATCCTAAAAATGTCAGCTCGATTCGAGGGGCTTGAATTTCACCATATAGCCCGGGAAAATAATCAGGCGGAAGATGTCCTGGCACGCATCGGAGCAAAACGCGATGTAGTTCCCCCCAACATCTTCTTCGAAAGGCTGTTCAAGCCATCCGTAGTATGGGAAGGGGAGCTGAACAATAACAGCCCGGACCCAACCGCACTGCCCGACACCGAACATTCTGACACAATCGGAGGCTCTGGCAATGAAATAACACCACCAGCCCACGTAATAATGGCCATCATCGCCCCGTGGACAGAACCATTCCTCGCCTACCTTACTAGGAAGGAACTCCCTGAGGACCAAAATGAGGCACGCTGCATAGTGCGGCGATCCAAAGCCTACAAAGTCCATGAAGGAGAGCTTTATAAGAAAAGCACTACCGGAGTCCTTCAAAGGTGCATCTCCGAAGAGGAAGGGCGGAACCTCCTGGCTGAAATTCATGCCGGACTCGGTGGTCATCACGCTGCAGCTCGGTCCCTTGTAAGCAAGGCCTTCCGTACAGGCTTTTATTGGCCAAACGGCTCGGGCAGACGCCCAGGACTTAGTCCAAAAATGCACTGGTTGCCAGCTCTTTGCAAACCAAAGCCATATACCACCCACTGCTCTCCAAACTATCCCCATCACTTGGACCTTCACGGTCTGGGGGCTTGACATGGTTGGACCCCTTAAAGGTGGAACCCACAAGCAAAAATACTTACTGGTCATGGTGGATAAGTTCACCAAATGGATAGAAGCCAAGCCTGTTAAGATGGCCGAATCCGGACCGGTGATAGACTTTATATACGGGGTTGTACACCGTTACGGCGTCCCCCACAACATCATCACTGATAACGACACAAACTTTACTGCCGACGAGGTAAAACTCTGGTGCAAAAACATGGGCATCAAGCTCGATTATGCTTCCATCTATCACCCACAAACTAATGGCCAGGTCGAACATGCAAATGGTCATATCATCAGCGGCATCAAACCTAGATTAGTGCGGTCCCTCAAGGAATCGAGCACGCACTGGGTAGAGGAGCTCGACTCCGTACTCTGGAGGCTGCGGACCACGTCAAATCGCACAACCGGATACACACCATTCTTTATGGTGTACAGCGTAGAGGCAGTTTTGCCTTGCGACATAATTCATGACTCACCTCGAGTGCGCATGTACGAAGAAAGAGAAGCCGAGCTCGATCGGCAGGACAGTTTGGACGCATTAGAGGAGGAGCGTGACGCGGCAAAAGCCCGTTCCGCATTCTATCAACAGCAGGCTCGAAGATACCAAAGCAGAGAAGTACGGGGCAAAAATTACAACATTGGTGAATTAGTTCTACGCCTGCCGGACAAGAAAAAGGACAAACTCAAGCCCAAGTGGGAAGGTCCCTTCATAATCGACCAAGTCCTGACTGGTGGAGCGTACCGCCTGCGAGATGCATCGGATAACAAACTCGAGTGGAACCCATGGAACGCAGCCCGTCTCCGAAGATTCTATGCCTAGCACTGGACTCTGTGTTCGTCTCCTTCCTCTGTCCATTTTTTATATACTGTCTTTCTTACATTTCTCTCCTTCTCCCTTTCCTTTCTCTTATAGCCTTTAAAGGCTCATCAAATTACGTGCTATTCGCACTCATTAAACCTGGGGGCTTCTTTTAACAGAAGCTTATTTATACGGTCTTCATGCCCAACACATGTGTTACACTTCCGCATGTACCTTTTATTTCACCATTATATGCATCGATATGACTTAAGTTTTGGCCAAGCTGGGTTGCCTGGCTCCTGTGCTTACCCCTACGTTCCCGATTGTTCAGCTAGGCGGTAAAGGGAGCACCTCTGCGATTGTTACTGCCGGATCAGCCGGATGTGTACCTCAGACTGGGTGAAGCCGAAAGCTAGTGTTCTTAAGGGAATATTCGGTCGGTGACCTAAAAGATGATCTTCTCATTTATCTATTTATTTATGCGCCCCCAGATGCTTTTTTTCCCGCGACTTTTTCGCGGAATGGGCATGCACTTTAGGGCATGCCTCCCAGGGAAAGGAACCCCTAACGGAACTATTCTCAATGGAAGATGTTTCTTACTAACCATGTAATATAACATAACTAGTCGGGCACTTGTCTGTTCACGCACTAATGACCCCTACACCTGGTCTCCATGCATTCCCCGGTTCTTATATAATCGCATGGGAATTCGGACACACTCCGGACCGTCAGGTCCCGAGGCTGAAGCGAAAAGGCCGGCCATGACAAACGATCTACAATCCGGCTAGAAGGCATTATAAATGTCAATTACATTACATAGTCATTTTGACTGATTGTATTCCTCTTCAATACCATCTAACAGGTTGTCTAATTTACAGTCCTGCTGGGAATACTTTGCCGCCAATTTTACTTGAATATTTACCATCTAACAGGTTGACTAAGCTTACAGGGATCTCCTTCCCATCGGGCCCCACAGGACCGACCTCGGCCATGTGGTTGGGGTCAACCTTTGTGTACCGCGTCTTCACCATGGCCCAGGCCTCCCTAGCGCCTTGACGGCATGCCGATATCTTCCACAATCGGAAGCACTGCCGTGCTCCCCTTAGCTTCTCCGCAAGCTCTCCAAGAACTTCAGGCATGGAGATGGATGGCCACAGGGCCTGGGCGAAGCCTTGCATCGCCTGCTGAACTCGATCGAGCAGTTGCGAGAGCTTGGGAAGAAGGTCACCCGTAGAACCGGGCATCTCCTCTGCAGGACAACCTGTTAGCACACCTACAGACATTGCTCTGTTAGTCGACTTCCCCGCCGAACTTTCTTTCAAAGGTTCGTTCAAGCACTTACTAAATATGCCACGCCGAAGCCGCTGATTCTCCTTAACGGAGTCTGACAGCTGGGCACGAACATCTTTCAGCTCGACGCCCAGCTTGGTGTTGGCATCTTGGAGATCGTTCTTCTCCCGCCTCACCTTTGTCAGCACCTTCTCACCAGCCTTTAGCTGGCGTAGGAGGTGTTGCCTTTCCGGATTCAATTCGGCGCCATCTGCAATTTCATTTATCAGATTCGCACCCATGTCGTGCTTCACAAAATACTTATCTTTCGAAGTGTATATTACCAGAGGGGGTCTCCTTGGGCTCCCCTCCCGCGGCTAGTGCAGCCTCAAGTTGGGCTTTGCACTCTTCCAGCTCCTTGGACAGTAGGGAACTCTTTTCTGTAAGAACCTGCATAACAAATGATCCTTAAATCAGTCATTCTAATTGTTTCAAGTCTCGGGGGCTACTGGTATATATATATATATATATAATTACCAAAATTTTCTTATCCGTATGTCTTTTACATATTGCTCCGTGGCTCTGGCTAGACAATTTTGAGCGGCACGGAGGTATGCATCTCCTGAATTAAAGGCATCTGATGCCTCTTGGGAGAAACAAGCGTCACGAAGAATTGTGTGGCGACGCCTGTGGTTCATGGCACTCTCCACCTCAGAGTTCGTGGCAGACAACATGTCCACATCCTCCATCGGAGGAGCGTCCGGTGTGCGCCTTTTGTTCGCCTCCGCCTCCGGACCAGGCTTGGGAGGCTAGCTGGTGGAGGCGCGGTTGGCAGCCTCTCCGGGTATAGTCCGGCGAGGTCTCTTTATCCCGAAGAGAGCATGTTAATATGCCTCGCAGGTGTAACACCTGGGATAAGGGGGCGCGCCATACCTTTGCGCTGATGCCTCGGTCCGGACTGCACCTCTTTTCTGCCCACGGGGCCCTGCGGCCCCTCGTTGGCTTGCCGCCGCAGGTTCGGCCTCCTGTCTCAAAAACCTCCCCTACAAAGCTCGGTTGTAATCAGGAAACTGAAAACACGAGAGGGCGGACACCTATTCGGGGTACTGGGACTTCGATCTCAGTTACCTGGGAGGCCGGGATTAGCCGTGGGTAATTGGCCGTAATGGCCACCAAGGCGTTGTCCTTGCTCAATCGATGGAACACTCCATCAATCAGCTCTACAGATATGTCCGGATCCTCTAGAGAGGCCGGGTCGAGGGACCTTCCTGGGTCCTCGGGTTGTGGAGGAGGGCTGTTTATTTCCTTAACAGCCTGGCGTAGTTCCTGGGTTGAAGTCGTTAGACTGAATATTTAACAATGGGAATACAAAACAGATGGGCAAGTAAATGCGGCCGCTTACCCAGCTTGGGGGATTGTGCATAGAGAATCCACCTTGTGGGTTGACGCGGAGAAATTCCTCCTCTTCTCCCTTATACGAAGTGGACAAGATCTTTAGTAGAGCGGCAGCTGAATCTGGCCCCTTACGGCCGTAGCGGGTGGCGTCGTCCTCCCCGTTGAAGTCCCACATGGGGTGGCTTCTATACTGAAGCGGCTGCACCACCCGCATAATGCATTCGGCCATAACCCCGATCATGGTCAGTCCGGAATGGGCTAACAATCTTATTCGGCCCATCAGGTAAATGATGTCCCTGTCACTTTCCCTCTGAGGGCTCCGTGGACGCCAGCTTAGGCGCTTCTTTAAGGGAGCACTGTCGAACTCAGGGAGGCCAATCCGAACAGGATCCGGCAGCGGGACTTCCTCTATATAAAACCATTCCGAAGGCCAGTCTTCGGACGCCTTCTTTGGGGTTCCGGATAGATATCCGGTCCCGGCGATGCGCCACACTTCGGCTCCGCCCACTTGATATATTGACCCCTCGTTAGAGCGGGGCACAAGGCAGAATAACCTTTTCCATAGCCCGAAATGAGCCTCAACACCCAAAAACAGCTCGCAGAGGGCTACGAAGCCCGTGATATGCAATACGGAGGCCGGCGTGAGATTGTGTAGCTGGAGGCCGTAGAACTCCAGCAGCCCCCGGAGAAATGGATGGATTGGAAATACGAGCCCTCTTATTAAATAAGGGACAAGGCATATCGGCTCTCCTTTGGAGGGATTAGGGGCACTCTCCGCTTGCTTTCCGCCGTTATAGATGGCAAGACCGGCTCGAACCAGGATCATATAAGCCAGGGGGAGAAATCCCTTGGTCTAGAGCGTCACTAGCTCGCTATGCGGGATGAAGCATCTCTCCCAATATCCAGGCTGAGGGCTGGAATGGCGAAAGGAGGAGTTGCGATGGCTGGCCATGGTGGAATGGACCTTTGTCGGATGTGCTCTGATGAACACTCGCGAAGGGGGAAGATCTGGTTTGGATCTAAATCCTCGTCCCCTTAAATGGGCAGCTCATTTACACGGCTAGGGGTGTGAATGAAAAAACACTCAGACTTTTCATATTCGTTTGACACGTGGGAGACGGCCATTATTGTGCGTAGAAGCCAAGGAGCGCAACATTTATAAGAAACCGGACTTTATTCAACAGGTACACGGAATTTGGAGGAGAACCCGCCTTGCAATGCCGAAGACAATCTGCGCGCTGGACTCATCGTCATTGAAGCCTGGTTCGGCGGCTACTGAGGGAGTCCTGGATTAGGGGCTGTCCGGATGGCCGGACTATACCTTCAGTCGGACTCCTGGACTATGAAGATACAAGACTGAAGACTTCGTCCCGTGTCCGGAAGAGACTTTCCTTGGCGTGGAAGGCAAGCTTGGCGATACGGACATGTAGATCTCCTACCATTGTAACCGACTTTGTGTAACCCTAACCCTCTCCGATGTCTATATAAACTGGAGGGTTTTAGTTCGTAGGACAACAGACAAAACAACAATCATACCATAGGCTAGCTTCTAGGGTTTAGCCACCCCGATCTCGTGGTAGATCTACTCTTGTACTACCCATATCATCAATATTAATCAAGCAGGACGTAGGGTTTTACCTCCATCGAGAGGGCCCGAACCTGGGTAAAACTTCATGTCCCTTGCCTCCTATTACCATACGGCCTAGACCCACAGTTCGGGACCCCCTACCCGAGATCCGCCAGTTTTGACACCGATAGGCGCCTTGGCCCGTTTCTGCGCGACACAGGGAATCCGATTGGACCTGACGTCCGTTGCTCACCCTTAGTCAAATGGCCAGGTGGAGCGAGCAATCGACCTCATTTTATCTGGCATCAAGCCTCGACTGGTCGAACCTCTGGAGCGGTTGGTCGGGTGTTGGCTCGACGAGCTGCCAGCCGTCCTCTAGAGCCTGCGTACAACTTCGAACAAGTCAACCGAAGCCATCATCCCGACGAACATAGAATTCGACTACCCTCGAGTCACCATGTACACCGAAAAGGAGGCAAAAGAAGCACGACAAGACGGCGTCGATCAGCTAGAAGAAGGCCGACTATTGGCACTCAAGCGGTCTACCATCTACCAGCAGAGTCTGCGCCGATACTAAAACCGAAAGGTTAAGCCAAGATCCTTCCAAGAAGGAGACCTTGTGCTCCGGCTGATCCAGCAAACTGCCGGCCAGCACAAGCTCTCGGCACCTTGGGAAGGCCCCTTCATCATCAGCAAGGTGTTGGGCCATGACTCCTACTACCTCATCGATGCTCAGAAGCCTCGAGCACGCAAAAGAGATGACTCTGGCAAGGAGACGGAATGATCATGGAATGCAAACCTCCTTCGAAGGTTTTACAGTTGATACAGTATGTACCATGGCAACTTTTGTATTAAGTACAAAGACTCCGGGTCCCTCGAGGAGAGCTCGGGGACTGCCCTCTTTTATCCATATGATAAACACTATGCATGTTAGTTGTGTTATTTCTATAATCTGTCTGGCACGGGGTTCGACCAGTCGACCCGGGAACTTGCCGCCTTGTGCTATGAAATGCTTCCTGCAGCCAGACAAGTAATGTGTTGGCACCTAAGCTTTCTCCTGCCAGAAGTAGTAGCTCGCAGAGCGAATGTTTTGTCGGCAGGAGTAAAGGCAGAAAGGGTGACTGCATGAAAAATGGCTAAGGATCCAAAGCATAAACATAGTCCAAGTCGGCTTCCTGCCTCGCCGGCCAGCTGTTAAGTAGCCGGCCGTCCGGTTTCAACTTCACTTGCTAGAAAACTCTAGTCGGCTAAGTACTTGCCTTCCCAAAAGTGGCTAAGTACTTGACCCAGCCACAGTCCATGGAACGGCTGTTCGTCTAGCAAGACGACAACTAAGGGAAGGCAACAAAGGAAAAAAGCCAAAGAGCAACAATCAAGGAAAGATAGAACTTGGTAAATATTTACACATCACAAGGCCCTTGGACGACATCCAACATGAGTTTGAAATACACCCCATGGGTGGAACTGTGCTAAGTTAACAAAGTTTGGTGAGACTAATAAGCAGGAAGAAATAAAGGAAAAAAGGCAGCCTAGGAAGCAGCAGGCGGGTTCGGCGGAATGGTGGATTCGGTGGCACCGTCTAGTTGAGCGGCCGGCTGGTCGCTCTTCGCTTTGTCACCTTCAGCAGCAGCCGGCCCGCTTGGGCGTGGCTCGTTGCTGTAGGCGCGGCCGAGTTGAGGCTGGCCGTCCGCTCCGACCTCTGGCGCCCCCTCCTCGCCTTCCTCTTCCTCCTCGTCTTCTCCCTCGTCGCTGGAGTCGATCACCTCGACCGAGTCTTCCCCGTCCTTCGGGTTCATCCTGAACCATTCTGGTGGCGCCTCAGCACCGTTCTCGGCCAGCTCCGGGATGAAGACGCCGGTGTCGGTGTACTCGGCGATTGCTACCGCCCGCCTGACAAGCTCACCCTCCACTGCCGCCAACTCCTCCTGGGCTTCCTGGCAAAACGTGGTCAACTAGGCTAGATTTAGCCCAGGGTACCACGCGTTGACAAACTATAGGGCCCAGCGTGCTCCGCCCGAGCCAAGGAGCCCTTCCACGCCTTAAGGCGGCCGGCCGCCACCTCCACCCAGTCGGCAGTCTGGCTGGGGGTTCGCGGAGCCAGCATGTCGGGGCATAGGGCAGCGATTGCCTGGGTGCCGACACGCTGAAGGCGGCGCAACATCCGATGAGTCGGCCGAAGATGAGCCTAGATGCTAAGAAGCTGCTCGCGGAGAGTGGGAGGGGCATTGGCAGTGATCTGGTCACCTTCTGCCCTCCGTCCTTCGTGGTCGGCCTCAATAGCCAGGTTGGCAGCACCAGAGTGACTGGGGAAGTAGTCTGCTAGGGCAAAAAAGCAAAGAGTTAGATCACAAACAAGAAGTCGGATCGATTAGAAGCTGGCGATTTGAAGAAAGAGTAAAGAAGGCAGCTTACCATCGACCATGTCTTTGATCTCGCCAAAGCCGGCTGTCATCATCGCCTCCTTGTCGGTCCAGGCGGAGCGCTCGATCTAGAACTCAGCAAGGAGACCCGCTTCCTTGTCCTCGGCCTCCTTCTGAGCCTTCTTGACAAGTTCCGCCTGCTCCGCCAATTGCGTGGCCAGCCGGTCGCGCTCTTCGGCCAGCTTGTTGCAGTCCACCTCCTTGGCACGCATCGCGGTGTTGGCTACGCCCAGCTGCCATTGAAGGGTGGCGTTGGCCTCTACAGAAGTAGAAAAAAGAAAGAGATATCAGCAATCGACGGAGAAAAAGAATATTCGCCAGGAAGATCCGGCCCGACAGCTCAGTAGTTGGCCCGAATCTCGGGGACTACAGCCCGCGGGTGCACCAGCGCGCCACCGCAGAGAAAGAAAAAGACTTACTCCAGCTCTCTGACAAGTCGACAAGCTATTGATCCAACTCCTGGACTTTGGAGTTGAAGGCGGCTGCACGAAGGTTATGATAATCCTGCAGCAAAGATAATAGACAAGCGTTAGTACTCGGAGCTTGCCAATTAAAGTTCTGGGCCGCCTGCTCAGCAGCAGGCCCCAAACATGGGGACTACACGAAGTGGGTGCGCCTGCGTGCCCCCACAAAGCAGTACAAGAATTAAAAATAAAAAGAAGCAAGAAGCTTACCCGGATGGCTGCTCGCGACTCCAGGAATGCATTGTTGCAGTGCTTGAGTGCATCGGCTTCTGTGCGGAGCTTGGCTTGGACGTCCAGGATTGCCTTGTTCAAGGGGCCCGTCCCACCTCCCCACACCCAGTCAACGGGCGCGACACTGGTCACCTCGGCATCCGGGATCGACGAGCTCGCGGTGCCGACTTCTTGAGGCCACGGTGCCAAGACCGCCTTCGCAAATCAGCGGTGCGAGGGTGTGCGGACCTCGGGAGTTGGACCTGTCATTGGCCCATCTCCGGCTGGTGGCGCGGCGGGTCAGTCGGTAGTTTCTCTCGCGCCTCCTCAGAAGGAGGTGGCGGAGGCATGTTTATGTCCGGCATGACGACATCACCACCGTCCCTGTCCATGATCGGGTGCTCGTCACCAGCTTCCTCAGTCGGCACCACGAACTCTGGTGGTGGCGGTGCGGAGTTCGGGGGGTGACGAATATCGCCGACTGATGGCGCGCGTCTTCCTCAGCCTGCTTCTTCACCACAGCGGCGGCCTCGGCCTCCGCCAACTTCTTCAAAGTGGCAGCCTCCGCCTTGTATGCCTCCGCCTTCTCCAGGCGGGCAGCTTCCCGCTCCTCACGCGCCTCCCGCGCTGTCACACCCTGCATTTTGTAACACTTCATTTGCATTATTAAAGCATGAAAATTTGGACCAACAAAAAAAACTTTTGCATTGTTTGCCTTTTTATTTTGGAGTTGGTTTTTCTCTCTGTGATTTTTCTAGTGCTCTTTAAAGTCAACTACTCCACCTTCTATACTTCATCTCCTTGCCCCAAACTTCTGCCCAATGATCATGCCATGTGTATAGTACAATATAGTATTTTCTTACAAAAATAATTTGGCCAAAAAGTATTTTCTAAAATTAGATTTCCAAAAACCCTTGAATTGAGATTTGCACTGCAAGTACTTAATTAAGGGCAGCAAAAATATTTCCAAAAGTATTTTTGACTCCTATTAGATATAGGATATCCATAAACCCCAAAAATATAATTTGAAAAGTTATTTTCCTATTTTATTTAAAGGCTTTTTCTTAAGGCCATAAATGGTCTTTAATAGGGAAAAATTATTTTATTGATTCACAAATATTTGAAAAAAATCAGGGAAACTCAGTGGGCATATATTTCCCATATATAAGAGTTTCAACACATGGTCATGTTCAAAATATTGGACAAAACCTCCCGAAACCATTTCTGCCCATTTCAAGGATTTGAAATATTTCTACAGGGAATATTTTCATAAAAATCCAAGAAAAATCCAGCAAGTCAAAAATGCATGTTGTGATCACCTTGCAAAGCCTCAAGTCAATTAAAGTCATTTTGGTTCACCAAAATGCCCCAAAACCCTTTTCTGTCCAGAACCAAATTTGAGCAACTCTACATTGCCAAGTGTGTTCTTTTAATCTGAATTTTTCTGGACATGTTCAAATCCCCAAATGATGATGCTAAACCAAGTGGTGCATCAAGGAGAATGGTTTTGCATGACTAGATCTTGGAAAACCCATTTCTGCTAATTTCTAGGGTTTACCAAAGTTACATTGGCTACTTTGCCCAAATGAGCTCAAACTTGGTGGAACATCCTATTTCTAAGTGTCATTCCATCCTGTTAAGTATCATGGCAATTGGAGTTCATTTGCTTGCCAAAACCTTTATCAAACACCTTCTGCCATTTTTCCAAAAACACCATTTTGACCCCTTCCACTAATCTCCTTGAGCTCAACTTTTTACCACAGCTCCTCCAAGTCCCATTTCACCTCCAGTATCAATGCAAATCCACAGCTCACTTACTGGATGGGTAAAACCCCACTTCCTCTCTATGGACAGCCCATTTGCACACTTCTTGTTCCTCTCCCCTCACCCTAGTGGCCATCCATGGCATCCAATGCTTCCTCCCCTTTCTTTACTCCTTCCAAGAGCTACCAGACATGCTTGTCCGTGTCCTCCTTGTCCGCACTATAGCGGCCCTCTTCCAAGCACCTCCGGCCACCTCGGGCCTCCCCCGCACGCCTGCCGATGCGCCTCGGCGTCCGCAACACGCTACACGGTCGGCCCCCTCCTCTCTCCTCCTCCCTGCGCCTCCGCGCTAGCAAACATAGGCCGCCCGAGCGCGCCAATGGTGCGGCTCACACGCGCGCGCCTCTAACCTCTCCCACTCCCTCTCTCTATCAAACCCGACGTGGTCGACGTCCAGGAACACCCCAGACACCACGCCTGCTTTCCCCGAGCCCTGCAGCGACGAGCGTGAGCTCGCCGGCGCATAGGTCTACGGGACCTCACCGTTCGCCTATTTAAAGGCCTTCCCGAGCCCTCCTCTCCTCACCACTCGCTCTCTCATTCCCCTAATCATCCCCCTGCACCCCCAGTTCACCTCCTGAGCCGCCCGAGCTCGAGATCGAGCTCGAGCTCCGCCGCTTCGGCTCACCGGAGTTCGCAAGGTATAGGCCTCCCCCGCTCCTCCTCTGCCTCGATCTGGAACCCCTGCATCCCACTGATCATTTCCCCTCTCTCCTCCACCTCGTTTGCAGCCGGAGTCGGCCGGAACCGTCGACACCCGAAGCTCCTCCGCCGCAAGACCTTGTTGCCGGCAAACCAGGCAACTCCGGTGACGTCCACCACCTCCACCCGAACGGCGACACGATGCTGAGCCCAGCCGTGCCCTCGCCCGACCTCGCCGTGCCCTGCATCATCGCCGGTGAGCTCGCCGGCCGCCTGGACTCAGGGTTAGGGATGACAGGCGGGCCCCGCCTGTCAGCCTCTCCCCTTCATCGTCCCCTCTCTCTAGCTGACGCCTGGGCCCTGCCTGTCAGGTTTAAACCTGGCGCGCGCGCGTGCACCAGTGCGCTGGGCCGCCTCGCTGGCTGGGCCTGCTGCCCTGCGGCTGTTCTGGCCCAGCAGGCACAGGGCCCTTTTTCTTTTTCTTTTCTGTCACTTTTTCCAAAAATTCTACAGGACAGAATATATGTCCAAATGAATTAATTCCAATTCCTAAATTCCTAAAATATTGCAACCTATTTAATGGTGCAACTTTCATTCAAATCCAACAACCTTTTCTTCACTATAAATATTTAAATGTGATTTTAAGCATTTAAATATGCCTTTGTAAATCCATTTCTCCTATTCTGCGACACCAAGTCCAAAACTAGGAATTTTCCCCTTCTTAGTTTTCAACCTAGTATTTTACAAAAATGAGTTGACATTTTTCTGAGCACTTTGGTTTTTCTGTTTTATTATTGCCTTATTTTTCTCGTTATTATTTTGCGACGATAGATTGCGTTGCTGACGAAGGAGTTGGACCTGAAGACTTTGAAGACCCAGAAGACTTTGTTGAGCCAGGCAAGCATCCCTTTGACCATGTCTATGAACCCCTTATTATGCATTTCATATAGCACTTTATTATTGTTGCATCGGAATCATGATGAGGTGGAACCACTTTGATGGTTTGCCTCCGTTACTTCCTCGTTGATACTTGCATTGTGCATGACCCTACCTCCTTATGAGAGTTATGCCGGTGGGAGTAGATAGGATGCTAAAGTAGTTGCTACGCAAAAAGGGGACGGGTATATGCATAGTGATGGAGACAAAGTATTTTCAAAGGACTTTTCGAAAACCCCGTCGGGTGCCACTTATGCTCGAGGGAGATGATGAGTTGGGTAGACACTTGATGACGAAGTGGTGTACCGAGGCAAGCGTGTGTGTTGTTTTCAAAGCGGATTGGTTTAAGTTGCGACCGTTATTCCAACCTTACATGCGCAACCACTCTACCCTTTTATGGGAAAGGGCATTATTGATTACCTAGGCCGATACTAGCTTAGAGCCCGCATTACTAGTGACGGGGGAGAGTTGGTGCTCTCTCTCGGGACGAGGTCGTGCCGGGTAGGGCGGCCAAGAACATTTTTATGCGGCACCGGACACACCGTTGGTACCCCGTGCCAGTGGTATGTGATGAATATGGGAGCAAGGCTCCACAATTTTTAAGTTGTGAAATGTTGGGCACGGGGGTTACTACCAATCGAGTGGACTCCATGTTAGTGTCGTCTAGGGAAAGATAGTGATCGGGTGCTTACCCCGGGTACTTGAGGTACCGTGGGTCGTGGATGACACGGAAGTTCCCCGGATCTTGTGGGTAAAGTGTGTGTAAAACTATTCGAATAGCCATGTCCATGGTCAAGGACAGTTGGGTAACTGCTCTTGGGCTACGTCCACTTGTTTACAAACCAGCGTGTGTGTTGGATAAGTGGTAAGAACTACTTGGGTCAAGTCAAGGACTTGACATGATTGAGTTGGGTTGGTGCCCGCTCTATTTATGTTGATATCTGTAACCTGTCCTCATGGTTACTTGAATTCTCCTGATGCATGTCTTACGAGTGGTCGAACTTGTCATTGCACTCAAAACTAGCTTTCCGCAAAAAATTACCTATATCATGCATTTTTGTATCTTGAACCAAAACATGGGTTGCTTGCGAGTACATTCAAAGTACTCATTGGCTTGCCACTGGTTATTTAATTGGCCAGGCATGGAAGAACAGGAGTTCGAAGAAGAATTCTGTGGAGATGAACATGCGAACTAGGACGCTTCCCAGTTAGAATGCCTGTAGGGTTAAGGCAGATGGCATGGGTTCTACTTATCGACGAAGATTTCCGCTGCTTGTGTTTCATTTGATGTTCAGCCCTTAAGGCTTTATCAATGTAAGGCTTGACCATAATGGTCATAATTTGTGTAAGACGATATGTATGGATGTAAGACTCTTGTTATTCAGCTTCTGTGTGTTCAGTGAGCATTGATCTCTGGGATCACTGTACACGTGCATTCGGTGATCACGACTTATGAGTCGGGGTCCCCACACGCGCGTTTCGCTCCGTCACCTCCTGGAGGTCGGCGGCCGGATCGTTTCACCGGGTGGTAGTGGAGGTCTTCGTCGACCCCATGATGGAGGCGGTGACCGACTTCTCGAGGGAGAGCGGAGCCCTAAAATCAAGGAAATAAAAGAAAGGAAGTATAAGGGAAAGGGAGACCTAACAAGAAAGAAAGCATAAGGGAAAGAAACTTACGCCGACACCATAGGGGGCGCCTTTGGGAGCTTCTGGTACTTGTTTGCCTTCGCCGTGGCCTCCTTCCGCCTGGTCGTGGCGATGGGATTCTTGGGTTTCTTCGGCGTGCTGCCGAACAAGGTGACGTCTTGCTTGCGCTTGCGCGTGGCGCCTCAGGCTGCCGGCTCGCCTGAGGGCCCCAAGTCCGCCTTGCCAGCACCCCGCGCGGGGCGTGGCTCTTCTTCGTCCTCATCGTCATCAGGCAAGGTCTCGATGCCAGCTTCTTCAGAGCCGCCTGCTTCATAGACACCGTCTGTCGCGGTGTCCTCCATGGCGGCCGCCCCCAAGTCAGGGTCGTCCACGTCGCTCACCGCCCTGTCTGGCTGGTAGTCACCGCCCGCCCCTACAATGGCGGCCATCGCATCCGACATGTAGATCTGTTTCAGATGATGAGAGGCCGGCTGATCAAGACCAAGATCAATACTAAGGTGAGTATCCAAGAGAGAGAATCAGAAAAGTTACCGCAGATGGCGGATCGGCGCGAGAATATGGCCGCTTGCCGAAACTCCAAGACCCCTCCAGCCTGATGCCGGAGATCTTGTTCACCAGGTTTGTGACTTCGGCAGCCGACATCTCCTTGGTGCTCAGCCGGCACGGGTCGCGGTGCCAGCTCATCCGGCTGATCAAGTGTGGACGACTCTAGAGCGAAAGAACTCGGCGCTCGACGAAGGCAACTAGCAGATCGGACGCCCTGAGGCCTTCGATGTTGATCAGCTCCCTGAGCCGTTGGATGACGGCGGCGCCGTCTGCTGATACCGGCTTCGGCTTGTAGCCCTAGCTGGCCCGAGGCTCGGCAGGCAGGCCGGTTTCGTATGCCGGCAGGTTGAGGAAGTCAGCAGCCGGATCCATGTTCTCGATGTAGAAGTAGGACTGCTGCCACATCTTGACCAACTTTGGCAACTTGATGGTGGGGAAGATGTTCCTTGGCGACGGTCGGCGAACCGCGACGAAGGCACCGCACTGGGCAGCCACCTTCCGGACGGAGGTGCCTAGCTTGGTGTAGAAGAAGGCTCCCCACAGCTCGATGGTGGGGAGGATGCCGAGGTATCCTTCGCATATGGTGACGAAGGCGGCGAGGAGCATCACAGTGTTGGGCATGATGTGATGGGGCTGGAGGTGGTATAATTCAAGAAACGAGCGGAGGAAGTCGCTCGTCAGAAGGCCGAAGCCGCGGATGAAATGCAAGCGGAAGACAACCTGCTTGCCCTCACCGGGCGCTGGCGAGATCTCTGCCTCCGGCGGCACGCGCGCCTTCACATGATCCGCGCCGGGAAGATGTCGCGTCGCGCGGAGGAAGGAAATGTGTTCTTCGTGGACATTGGACCCGTCCCAGTCTCCTCCTCGCTCGCGCGCCATGGAGAACTTGACGAAGGAAAGGTGCGGCGAGGGAGCTAGGAAGTGGGCGGAGCAGAAAAGGCTCAGGCGGACGGGTTCGACAGAAATGGAATGCAGCAGCGCTCGGGCGTGGCTCGGGGGCGCTGCGGCGAGAGGAAGGGGAAAGAGGCAAGAATGGGGTGGAGGGGCGCGCATATCCCGCCGCTCCCTCTCCCCCCTACTTATAGCATGCGGGCTATGAA
The DNA here is from genome assembly GCF_002162155.2 of Triticum dicoccoides. Taxonomy (NCBI): domain Eukaryota; kingdom Viridiplantae; phylum Streptophyta; class Magnoliopsida; order Poales; family Poaceae; genus Triticum; species Triticum dicoccoides. Next base: position 434,843,636 of record NC_041380.1, read on the forward strand.
GCCGAGGGGCCAGGCGTGGGATCATGGAATTAACTATGCCACTAGCCCACGTCCCCACCTTTAGCGCGCAGGTTACTGCACGTGGTAACTCTGCAGGGGAGCGCAACCACCCGCCTCGGCCGCAGCGAATCTGCTCGCGTGCCGAGGCCTGGTGGTGGCAGGCCCGGCATGCTGTCGCGTCCCATCGTGCATATGGGCTTGCAGGCAAGCCCGGCCGGCCGGTGCCACATGGCGCGCCCTCGATGGGTAGCTGACTGAGAAGCTTAGCTAGCACGCCACCTAGTTCGCGCCATCGCATTCGAGATTCCGGAGAGGTCCGACTGGACGCATCCGGCTCCTACCGACCGGCTTCCTAGGAGTAAAACGAAACTTCCTTCAGGGCACCCGGAGGAGGAAACTATTGAGACTCCTCGGCTCCTCTGCCGTGGAGTCTCACCAGCTTTGGGGACTACTGTCGGAGTAATGGGCCACGGGTAGGCAGACCTGGGTCCCAAAACCTTTCAAGGCATCAGGCCGGCTGTGCCCCTCAAGAGGTCAAGATAAAGCGCCGCTTTCTGGTGGCCGGCTGACCGAACGACCGACTACCAGAAGACGGCCATGCTCAGGAAGGCGGCTGATGGGATCATGTACCTAGGGTAGGGTCATGAACCTGATCTAAGTACCTTACCCAAGGACACCCTTAGAAGAGGTCGCCTTCCAGTCGACCAACGAAGGACTCACTCGACTGCATTGAAGGACTCGACCACGAAGACTCACTCGACCACCAGGAGGTCAAGAGGCACTCTGCACTGCAACGGCCTGTAATTAAGTAGGCTTTATGATAGTAAAGACACTTTATGTGGGGCGTTTCCAGTAACGCCCCAGACTTAACTCACCTTAAACCCTCTCCTACGTGGGCTGGCTGGGGTCCTGGCGCACTCTATATAAGCCACCCCCCTCCACAGGTAGAGGGGTTCGGCACCTTGTAACTCATATACTCATAATCCACTCGACCGCCTCCGGGCTCCGAGACGTAGGGCTATTACTTCTTCCGAGAAGGGCCTGAACTCGTACATCCCTTGTGTTTACAACCTCTCCATAGCTAGGACCTTGCCTCTCCATACCTACCCCCACTCTACTGTCAGGCTTAGAACCACGACAGTTGGCACCCACCTTGGGGCAGGTGTTTTAGCGATTTTTGTGGAGAAGTTGCGATTCTTCCGAGTACTTTCATCATGGTGTCTGCTGGAGTTTTGGTCGAGGGTCGAGAGATCCGTCTCGGCACTCTCACCTTCATCGCTGACGACTCCGCGTGGCTCCAGGAGGCTCCACTCGACGTTGATGCGCTCCCCGTCCGCGGTGCGACGCATTTTCGCGCATGTGTCCGCGGTGTTCTGCTGCGGCAACCGTCGACCCAGTATCGGTCGGCTCCTCCATCGTCCACCCTCCCGGTCTCCCGCCAGCGCAAGCGCTCGGGCCGGTCGAGGCTTCAGCGATGGGTGAGGCACGCGGTGGCTCGCCAATCGGCCACCACCCAAGTTGCGGCAATCGTGCCCGACGAATCTCTCTACGGCTTGTTCGATCTGTCGACTGGCTCCGTAGAGACTGCATCCGAGTGCGGTAGCAGTGATCCAGCGGCGGAAATCTTGATGGTCGACGGGCCCCGCAGTCCCCCTGGCTTCGCCCGTGATGGTGGAGCAGGTGACGGAGGCGACCCCGCACGAGGCCACGAAGAGTACCAGCCCGAGCCACTCGACTCTCTGCAAAGAGAGGAACTTCGCCGCAGGAACGTGGATGCCCTGCGTACTCCCATCGCAGGAGAAACCCCCGAGGCTCGTGCCTTGGAGGAGGCACGTCTGGCCAATTTGGCCGAACGCACTCGACTGGAGAATCTTCAGTGAGCACTCGACGAGCGCACGCGGCAACGAGTTCCCGACACCAGTCAACATCAACTCTTCCCACCGACTCAGGTACATCAAACCCCAATCCAGAATTTAGCAGCTGCGACCCGTATAGCAGAGTCCATCCAGCCTTCGCAGTCGGAAGCTGGCAGAGGTTTGCTGCAGATCAGGGATCTGCTCCGGGCAGCAGGAGATCAGAATTCAGCCGTGTCTCAGTCGTGCAACAGAATTCACAGTCGATCCGTCACTGCGAATACGGTTCAGTCGGCTCACAGCCCCAGATCGCCTTCGCGGCGTGAGGGGCACGAGAATCGGCGAGGCCAATATGGTGACCGACTCGACCGAGATGATAGGCGTCGAGTGCCCCATTCCCCTCCGAGGGGTGGGTCTTACGCTCCTCGGCAGCAAGATGACAGGCGTCAGTACAGTACAGGGCGAAGGGTTCCAGTCGACCCCAGAGAACCAGGCTTCGACGTGCGATCCATTATCGTGCAAGGTTTGGTCGACCGGAATAGAGCCCATCGGGGCGGACTCGACAGAGATGCGCCCACAAGCAGTCGAGTGCATGTTTCTGGTCCTGAATGTTTCAGCAGAGCTATCAGAGCCGCAGTTATCCCTCCCAATTTCAGGTTGGCAACAGGAGTCAGCAAGTTCACTGGTGAGTCTAAGCCTGAAACTTGGCTTGAAGACTACCGAGTGGCAGTTCAGATTGGTGGTGGGAACGACGAGGTGGCCATGAAGCATTTGCCCCTCATGCTGGAAGGTTCTGCCAGGGCATGGTTGACTCAATTACCTCCTAGCAGCATTTACACTTGGGAAGATCTGTCCCGAGTGTTCATCAGAACGTTTGAAGGAACTTGCAAGCGACCAGCTGGATTGACAGAGTTGCAAGTCTGCGTGCAGAAGGCTAATGAGACTCTCAGAGAGTATATTCAGAGGTGGATCACCTTGCACCACACTGTGGAGAACGTGTCTGATCATCAGGCCGTCTGCGCCTTCAAAGATGGCGTCAAGAACAGAGAACTGAGTTTGAAGTTTGGTCGAACCGGTGACATGACCTTGAGTCGGATGATGGAGATTGCTACCAAGTACGCCAACGGCGAAGAAGAAGACTGACTCCGAAGCGGCAAGCACAAGCCGAGTCAGTCGGAAAAAGGAAACACCAGTCGGAAACAGAAGCGGAAGGCTGAACCGGCAGCTCCTGGAGAGGCTCTGGCCGTGACTCAGGGAAAGTTTAAGGGGAAACCAAAAGGATCCTGGAACCCCAAGAAGGTAAAGGATAAAGAAGGGAACGACGTAATGGATATGCCATGCCACATCCACACGAAGAAAGACGAAGAGGGGAATATCATCTACCCGAAGCACACCACTCGCCAATGTCGACTCCTGATCCAGCAGTTTCAGGGAAAACAGTCTAAGGACAAGGAGAAGGAGTCAGACAAGGCCGAAGACAAGGAGGACAGTGAGGAAGGATATCCGCATATCAACTCCACTCTGATGATCTTTGCAGATGTGGAAAGCAAGAGTCGACTGAAAGTCATTAACCGAGAGGTGAACATGGTTGCCCCAGCAAAAGCAAATTATCTGAAATGGTCTCAAATACCCATCACATTCGACCAATCTGATCACCCGACTCATATTGCCACCCCTGGGAGGCAAGCTTTGGTGGTCGATCCAGTTGTCGAAGGCACTCGACTGACAAAAGTGCTGATGGACGGTGGAAGCGGGCTGAATTTGTTGTATGCAGACACACTGAAAGGAATGGGCATTCCGATGTCCCGACTGAGCACTAGTAACATGAGCTTTCATGGAGTTATACCAGGGAAGAAAGCCGAGTCACTCGGCCAAGTAGCTCTGGACGTGGTATTTGGTGATTCGAAACATTTTCGCAAAGAAAAGTTGACGTTTGAGGTCGTGGATTTTCAGAGTGCATATCATGCCATTATGGGGAGACCAGCTTACGCACGGTTCATGGCTCGACCATGTTACGTGTACCTCAAATTGAAGATGCCCGGCCCCAAAGGAGTGATCACTGTCATCGGTGTTCGGAAAAAGGCAGAAGAGTGCTTTCAGAAGGGCTCAAAGATTGCCGATTCCCAGGTGACAGCGGTCGAGTTCGAGGAATACAAGCAAAACGCAGATCCGAGTGACTTGCTGCGATCAAAGAAACCCGCCACAGAGTCTGCATTTCAGTCGTCCGGTGAGACGAAGCCTGTTCACATTCACCCGACCGACCCCGATGCAGCTCCGACCCGCATCTCCACCACACTCGTCCCAAAATAGGAAGAAGCGCTCATCCAGTTCCTCCGTGAGAACTGGGACATTTTTGCATGGAAGCCCGCTGACATGCTAGGTGTTCCCAGGGGACTGGCTGAGCATCGCCTAAGAGTCGACTCGTCTGCAAAACCAGTCAAAGAGCATCTTCGGCGGTCCGCCGTCCAGAAGAGAAAAGCCATTGGTGAGGAAGTGGCTCGACTGTTGGCGGCAGGATTTATCCAAGAGATATACCACTCCGAGTGGCTCGCTAATGTCGTCATGGTTCCTAAGAAGGACAAGTCGCTCCGAATGTGCATTGATTTCAAGCACATCAACTGGGCCTGCCCGAAAGATCATTTTCCTCTCCCTCGCATAGATCAAATTGTTGACTCGACCGCGGGATGCGAGAGGCTATCTTTTTTAGATGCCTACTCCGGGTACCACCAGATCCGTCTGTACGGACCCGACGAGGTAAAAACAGCTTTCATCACTCCATTCGGGTGCTTCTGCTATATCACCATGCCATTCGGCCTCAAGAATGCCGGAGCCACATTTATGCGAATGATTCAGAAGTGTCTACTCACTCAAATCAGTCGGAATGTGGAAGCATATATGGATGATACCGTTGTCAAGTCACGAAAAGGTTCCAACCTGCTCGCTGATCTCGCCGAAACATTTGCCAACCTCAGAAGATATGATATCAAGCTCAATCCATCAAAGTGCACATTTGGAGTTCCTGGTGGCAAGTTACTCGGTTTTCTCGTTTCCGAACGGGGAATCGACGCTAACCCAGAGAAGATTGGCACTATTCTCCGAATGAAACGCCCTGTGCGAGTGCACGATGTCCAGAAGCTTACTGGATGCTTGGCCGCATTAAGTCGATTCATCTCACGACTCGGTGAAAAGGCATTGCCTCTTTACCGACTGATGAAGAAGACAGACAAGTTCGAGTGGACTCCAGAAGCTGATGCAGCGTTTGCCGAGCTAAAAGCTCTGCTCTCCACCCAGCCGGTGCTTGCTGCTCCAATCAGCAAAGAGCCTCTGTTGCTCTATATCGCAGCCACAGGACAAGTTGTCAGTACTGTGCTTACGGTCGAGCGGGAAGAAGAAGGAAAAGCTCTCAAAGTTCAGCGCCCAGTGTATTATTTGTCTGAAGTCTTGACTCCATCCAAGCAGAGATATCCTCATTATCAGAAGCTTGTGTATGGAATATACATGACCACAAAGAAGGTTGCTCATTATTTTTCTGATCATTCCATCACAGTCGTCAGCGACGCTCCACTATCAGAGATTTTGCACAACAGAGATGCAACTGGTCGAGTGGCCAAATGGGCGATTGAACTTCTTCCCCTTGATATCAAGTTTGAGGCAAAGAAAGCCATTAAATCCCAGGCAATAGCAGATTTCCTCGCCGAGTGGATTGAACAACAGCAGCCGACTGAAGTTCACTCGGAGCAATGGACCATGTTCTTTGATGGCTCTAAGATGTTGAATGGTTCCGGTGCTGGGGTTGTCCTGGTTTCCCCCAGAGGAGATAAGCTCAGATATGTGCTCAGATTCACTTTGATTCCTCCAACAATGAGGCAGAATATGAGGCCCTCTTATACGGGTTGCGCATGGCCATTTCACTCGGCGTCCGTCGCCTGATGGTCTATGGCGACTCGGATTTAGTGGTCAACCAGGTGATGAAAGAGTGGGACGTGAGAAGTCCAGCCATGACTGGATACTGCAGTGCAGTGAGGAAGCTGGAAAAGAAGTTCGAGGGGTTGGAGCTCCATCATATACCCCGACTGAAAAATCAAGCAGCTGATGATCTAGCAAAGATAGGTTCCAAGAGAGAAGCCATTCTGAGTGGTGTGTTCTTGGAGCATATACACGCTCCGTCAGTCAAAGAAGATCCTTTCACCGAAGAAACTCCACAGCCCAAGAGTGCCACAGATCCGACTGAGATTGAGGTCCCAGCGGTGGTCGACTTGATCATGGAGGTTTTGGTGGTCATTCCCGACTGGACAGTTCCGTATGTCGCATATATCCTGAGAAAAGAGCTTCCAGAGGATGAGGAAGAGGCTCGACAGATCGTCCGTCGGTCTAAGGCCTTTACCGTAATCAAAGGACAATTATACAGAGAAAGCACGACTGGAGTCGGTCAGAAGTGCATAACACCAGACGAAGGTCGACTCATCCTCAATGATATTCACTCGGGGACCTGTGGTCATCATGCGTCCTCTCGGACCATCGTAGCCAAAGCATACCGAGCCGGATTTTACTGGCCAAAGGCGAATGAGATGGCAAAAGAGATAGTGGATAAGTGCGAGGGATGTCAGTTCTACTCGAATATGTCGCACAAGCCTGCGTCGGCCCTGAAGACCATCCCACTCGTCTAGCCTTTCGCAGTATGGGGACTGGACATGGTCGGTCCTTTGAGAACAGGACGAAGTGGCTTCACGCATGTACTGGTGGCAGTCGACAAGTTCACCAAGTGGATCGAGGCTAAACCAATCAAGAGCCTTGACACCGGTACTACTGTTAGCTTTATCAGGGAACTAATATTCAGATATGGAGTCCCGCACAGCATCATTACGGATAATGGGTCGAACTTTGACTCAGAGGAATTCAGAGATTTCTGCAACTCCCAAGGCACACGGGTCGACTACGCTTCAGTCGCCCATCCGCAGTCGAATGGACAAGCAGAGCGAGCTAATGGACTGATTCTTAAGGGATTGAAGCCTCGACTGATGCGTGATCTCAAACACGCGGCTGGAGCTTGGGTCGACGAACTTCCCTCAGTGCTTTGGGGGCTGCGGACCACACCTAATCGTTCGACCGGAAGAACTCCATTCTTCTTGGTCTACGGAGCTGAAGCAGTCTTGCCGAGTGATCTTCTCCACAATGCTCCTCGAGTTGAAATCTACAACGAAGCAGAGCTGAACAAGCGCGGCAGGACGCAGTCGACCTTTTAGAGGAAGAAAGGGAGATGGCTCTGATCCGGTCGACCATCTACCAACAAGATTTGCGTCGTTTCCACGCCAGAAATGTGAGAGGTCGAGCCTTCCAGGAAGGAGATTTAGTTCTCCGAGTGGATCAGCACAAACCACACAAGCTTGCTCCTTCTTGGGAAGGCCCCTTCATCGTCACCAAGGTTCTCCACAACGGGGCGTACTGTCTTTACAACGTCGAGCATAATATCAACGAGCCCCGAGCTTGGAACGTGGAGCTACTCCGCCCATTTTATACTTAAGTTTTATCACTCGGATGAGTTGCAATAAAGTACTTCTGTAGTTCATGGACCTCAAAATAATAGAGTCATAGTTCCTCCATAATTTCTATCACTTTTTATTTTTGTCCAATAAAATTCCCCCTCAGTGGGTGACTTAGCCGCGAATCCGTTTCGCCTAAGTTTGTAAAAATCCTACCGAGTGGTGAGCCAGACTCCCACTCGGAGGCTTAGCTGCGAATCCGTTTCGCCTAAGTTGTAAAAAATCCTACCGAGTGAAGAGCAACCCTCTCACTCGGGGGCTTAGCTGCAGTCCAAGCACTCGCCTAAGTTACAAAAATCCTACCGAGTGGAGAGCAACCCTCTCACTCGGGGGCTTAGCTGCAGTCCAAGCACTCGCCTAAGTTACAAAAATCCTACCGAGTGAAGAGCAACCCTCTCACTCGGAGGCTTAGCTGCAGCCCTGTGCTCGCCTAAGTTGTAAAAAATCCTACCGAGTGAAGAGCAAGCCTCTCACTCGGGGGCTTAGCTGCAGTCCA
>NC_041380.1:434852403-434868652 GCF_002162155.2 Triticum dicoccoides
GAAGAGCGACCCTCTCACTCGGAGGCTTAGCTGCAGTCCAAGCACTCGCCTAAGTTATAAAAATCCTACCGGGTGAAGAGCAAACCTCTCACTCGGAGGCTTAGCTGCAGCCCAGTGCTAGCCTAAGTTATCAAAATCCTACGAGTGAAGAGTAAACCTCTCACTCGGGGGCTTAGCTGCAGCCCAGTGCTCGCCTAAGTTATAGAAATCCTACCGAGTGGTAAGCCGGGCTTCCACTCGGAGGCTTAGCCGCAGCCCAGTGCTCGCCTAAGTAGACTAAAGAATAAGTCGATTGCAGTAAAGGCGCCTTGCTTTGAACCTGCAAAAGACATTTCGAGCCAAAGGCAATCGTATTCAAGCACCAAATTCAAGTTTGAGTCGATATCTAAAGGAACCGAAAGTGCTCAGGCGTTAAGCCTGTTAAGGTTTATCGGTTACAATTCCACTCGGCATACCGAGGCAAATTTAAAGCGTCGAGCCAGAAGAAGTTTTTTACCCCTCCTGTGGAGGGCTGGAAGGTGTAACGAATTCATCAAGGTCAATTCCGTCGGCGATCCGAGTGGCAACTGCAAGGAAAGTTTCCATAAAGGACCTGAAGTCGTGTTTCTTGGTGTTGGCCACCCGAAGGGCCGCCAGCTTCTCTTCTCGCGCATCTTTACAGTGGACTCAGGCCAGACACAGAGCAACATCTGCACCACACCGAGCCGAGGACTTCTTCCATTCCTGCACTCGACCAGGGATCGTGTTCAAGCGGGCCATCAGCGACTCAAGGTCATTCTGAAGTGTCTCCTCAGGCCAGAGCGTCGAGTCGATGCGAGATGTGGCGGCCTTCAGCCTTGCGAGATAGACCACGACAGCTGCAACACGAGACTCCAGTCGGAAAACATCCATGGCAACTTCGTCGTTCACCGGAGAATTGACGGGGTCGAGGTTTGGCTCCAGCCGGCTAGTTTCTTCTTCAAAGTTTTGGCAAAATTCTGCAAGGATGATCACTGAGTCAAGGGGATGGTCGAATGGAAAAACCACGATTGGAAATGTTTGCCGAGCATAGAGGTTTACCTTCAAGCATAAGAAACAGCTTCTTGGCAAGACCACTCAGGAAGGCCTCCAGATCAGTTTTCTTCCCAGTCAATTTGCTGACTTGGTCGGTCAGGGCAGCTTTATCAGTTCTTAGTCGACTGACCTCCTTGTTGGCGATCCCAAGAGCAGCTTTCAGATTGGTATTGTCTTGTTCAAGCTTGGTGACTGAAGCTAACTTCTCGTCAGCAAGCTTGATCTTCTCAGCTAGTTCGAGGTCTTTCTTCTGTTAGGCCTCCCTTACCTTACCTGCAAGTTACAGCAAGGTCAGATTTTGAAACAAGCAAGGGGAAAAGCAGTCGTCAGGGTCTCACCAAACATACCTTCGGTCTCCTCCTTTGCCTTCGTCAGCTTCTCATGAACCAGCTTCAAGCTCAGCTCGAGTTGAGTGTGCTTGTTTTCCAGCTCAGAGTAGCGAGCCACAAGATCACAAGAGTTCTGCGAAGAACCAATCGACTAAATGTCAAATATAATTCACTTCCGAGTGAAAAAGGAAAAAACACACGTTTCTAAGACTACAGCCGAATACAAGCATTCGACCGTAGTCTCGGGGACTACACCCAGTGGGTGCACTCAGCGTGCCCCCACTAATTCTGTTGAAGACAAAGTCGACCAGTCGACCTCAAAAAAAAAAGAGAGATGTATTCTTTAAGACTGTAATCAACTGCAAGCAGTCCACCACAGTCTCGGGGACTACACCCAGTGGGTGCACTCAGCGTGCCCCCACCGGTTTGTGAAATCCAGTCGACATAGTCGACTGACAGAAAGATTGACATCATAAAGCCTAAGGCCGACTGCCAGCAGTCGACCTTAGCCTTGGGGACTACACCCAGCGGGTGCACTCAGCGTGCCCCCGCTAACACGGAGTTTAATCGACACACCCAGTGGGTGACTACTATAAATTCCGGAAAGGAAAAGTTTTTGGTAGCATATCCAACAGAACAAACAGTGGTCGACTGACCTGAACATTGCTTTGAAGGGCAGAACTGGCGTCATAAGCTGCCTGGCTCGCATCCCGGATGGTCTTTAACTGCTCCATCATGATTCCCGCCTGGCGTATCGCTTCCTTCGCCGCGCCAGCTTGGTCCTCTGGGACGTGGTGCGTCGTGAAGAGGGAGGGCTGCTGAGCACTCGTCAATGGATCTGCGAAGGACACCGTGTGTCAAGTGGTGTTCTCTTCCTCCGCAATCAGAATCTCAGGCGCCGTCACATCCTGGGGCACCTTACTGGCGGACGCTTTCCTACTCCTCCTGCGCTTCAGTGGTTCTTCATCCTCGTCGTCATCAGGGAGATTGATAACAGTATTGGGTGGAGCTACAGAGAAGAATCAGGATCAGAGATCGCGAGTCAGTCGACTAAGAACGGCGTTAAGAATACAGTACCTGGTTTTGAAGTTGCTGCGTCCTCCATCTCGTGGTCATCAGCCCGGGCTGAGGTTTCAGAAGTAGCAGCACTGCAACTCCAAAGGATCAGTCGACTAACTTCAGCGTCGACCAGAGACAAAGTTCACACAAAATAAGAAGACTTAAGCAGCACGATTACTCTGATATGGTGGGGATGGACACCTTAATCTTTGGCAGGAGCTTGATCGGCTTCGATGAGGCCACCCTGGGCTGCTTCGGCGCCTTTTCAGTCGGCACCGGAGAGGTGGTCCGAGGGCGCTTGGTCGACTGAACAACGGTCGCAACCCCCTTGCCACGTTCAGTCGAAGGGTCGTGGACAAGCTTCGACCGCCTTTCTGAGCGCGGTGGTACGACCTCCTCCTCCTCTTCTTCCTCGTCCTTAATGTCATCTTCATCACCGTCATCATCATCATCGTCGTCATCATCCTCTGCAACGTCCGAGTCCCATTCCTGCTCTTCCTGGCTCTCGCCCCCACTCGCCTCACCCTCCTCAGTCGGAGCTTGTGCCCATTGGGCATCGAGTACAGCTCGGTGAGAGCCTAGCAGATATCAAGACAAGGATCAGTCGACCAGTCGGCAGGATAAACAGAAATGAATGCGACAAGAACACAGTGGAGAGCAGAGCAAACGTACCTTGTTTGGATCGCTGTTGTGGTCGAGTGGAGGAATCCTTCTGGCTCCGCGTGGGTTATCCTTGTTTCCGGTAACGGCTACCATCCATCTTTCCAGAGTGACATCGTCGACTGCTTCTGGATGGACTCGAGTCTCGTCTTCAGTCCCACAGTACAACCACATGCAGTGGCTCCGGAACTGAAGGGGCTGGATGCGACACCTAAGGAAGACCTCCAGGAGGTCCATGCCCGTCACTCCCTCCCGAACCAACTACACCACGCGCTCCATCAACATCTTCACGCCAGCTTTCTCCTCCGGAATCAACTTCAAAGAGGAGGGCTTGTTCACTCGGTCCATGGTAAACTGAGGGAGTCCACTCGACTGCCCCGGCGTCGACTGGTCCTGGCAGTAGAACCAGGTCGACTGCCAGCCTCTGACTGACTCGGGAAAGGTCATGGGCGGGAAGGTGCTCTTATTCCTCACCTGGATCCCCAGACCCCCACACATTTGGACGACTCGGGTTCTTTCATCGCCTGGGCTCGCCTTCTTCACGGTCTGAGAGCGACACGTGAATATATGCTTGAACAAACCCCAGTGCGGTCGACAGCCCAGGAAACCCTCACACATGGACACAAATGCGGCAAGATAGGCGATAGAATTTGGGGTAAAGTGGTGGAGCTGCGCTCCAAAGAAGTTCAAGAAGCCACGGAAGAAAATACTCGGCGGCAAAGAAAATCCACGATCAACATGGGTGGCCAAGAGCACACACTCACCCTCTTCTGGCTGGGGCTGCCACTCCTTCCCCGGAAGCCTCGCAGCTCCATGAGGGATCAAGCCCTCGTTGGCCATGTCGAGGAGGTCTTTTTCTGTGATGGTCGACTGGATCCAGTCTCCTTGGACCCAGCCCTTCGGCAGGCGGGATCTGGACGAAGACCCGCCGCGGCTGGTAGATCTCCCCTTCGCCTTCTCCGACGCCGATGCCTTCTTCGCACATTCCAGCGCCGCCGTCTTCTCCTTGGCCATGGTTGCCGGCGAGATGCGCGTGGGGAAGTTGTGCGGGGGCGAGAGCGAGCGCGCTGGACGGGGACGAAGGGAGCAGAGAGAGAGAGAATGCTGAGGCACAGTACAGAAATCCTCGCCGGGCGCATTTATAAGGTCCCTTCCGAGTGGATGACAGGTGGGCCCGGTCGATCTAATCATATCCAGGAACAGTTATGCAGACGGGATACGTGGCGAAGAAAGCGGCGCGGAGATCGAGGCGTCTATGTCCCGTCCCATCCGAACGCCGCGGTCCGCTCCACTTCGCGCGCGTCCCCAAATTTCGCATCCCGCGGAATCCGCGAACAGCAGATCAGTCTGTCAGACACGGGGTTTCCCGCGATCCGTCGCTCGGAGATCGTCGAAGCCCGAAAGATCACTCGACGCAAGAAGAGAATGGATCGAGTCGACTGAAGACAAGTTGCTCACTGTCGACGAAGAGATTCCTTGGTCCAGAACAACGCACGACCAGAGCGCAAAGGTTAATCGGAAACGACATCAACTCCTTCCTCACTCGAAGCCTCAATCCATTCGGGGGCTAATGATGGGATCATGTACCTAGGGTAGGGTCATGAACCTGATCTAAGTACCTTACCCAAGGACACCCTTAGAAGAGGTCGCCTTCCAGTCGACCAACGAAGGACTCACTCGACTGCATTGAAGGGCTCGACCACGAAGACTCACTCGACCACCAGGAGGTCAAGAGGCACTCTGCACTGCAACGGCCTGTAATTAAGTAGGCTTTATGATAGTAAAGACACTTTATGTGGGGCGTTTCCAGTAACGCCCCAGACTTAACTCACCTTAAACCCTCTCCTACGTGGGCTGGCTGGGGTCCTGGCGCACTCTATATAAGCCACCCCCCTCCACAGGTAGAGGGGTTCGACACCTTGTAACTCATATACTCATAATCCACTCGACCGCCTCCGGGCTCCGAGACGTAGGGCTATTACTTCTTCCGAGAAGGGCCTGAACTCGTACATCCCTTGTGTTTACAACCTCTCCATAGCTAGGACCTTGCCTCTCCATACCTACCCCCCACTCTACTGTCAGGCTTAGAACCACGACAGCGGCTCCGAGACGGGCTGACTCCTGGCATGTGGCTCCAAGACGGGCCGACTCCTGGCATGCGGCCTCCAGAGAGGCCGTCTCCCAGCAGTCGGCCCATAGTGCCCTCGAAGTCTGCGCCACCATTAAGAAGACAGGACAGGGCGAGGCAATAGTGTAGTCCATCACCCCCATATCTAGGGCCGGGCGTGGCCACAGTGCTCCATACAGGCGGAGATCTCCGCCCGGCGCGGCACTGTTGCCCCTCCACCCTTGACGCCACTCCTGTCAGGCGAAGCACTGCTCCCACGACCGCTTGTTGGTACGGCCCGAAGACGGCAGGCCCTACAGGTCAGCGAGAGCCCGGAAGACGGTGGGAGCCTCACCAGTCAAACCATGGGAAGCCGACTTTCAGCAGGCGACCCGCTCCTTCCGCAAGGCCCGCGCACCATAAACCAGATAAGACACAGAATAGCTACAGTGATCTCCCACCAGGCGGCGGGACTGTAGCCATGCTCCTCTGACCAAGCACGTGTCATTAGCAACATGGCTACAGTAATCCACAGCCGGCAAGACCCACGAGCGGTGGAGGCGGCTTGTGTGCTGCATACCAGATCAGCCGGCAGGCCCCAGCAGCCGGCAGAGAAGCCGGCGACCAGAGAGACTGATGGCTTGGCCCTACGCCCAGTTGGATTACCATTCTACCCCTGGGGGTAGACCTATATAAACCCCCAAGGCACCAATGCAAAGGGTTCAGATTTGTTAGGACTAGACTCACACTCAGAGGGAGAGGAGAGCAAGCCCTGCCTCCTTCTACCTCTGCCATATAGCTCAAGGAACACATTGTACACGCTTGAGCCTTAGTGGTCATGCGGAGACCCCGCAGAGCAGGACTAGGGGTGTTATCTCCAAGGAGAGTCCCGAACCTAGGTAAAGTACTACGGCATTCATGTCTACGCCTCATCCCGCTTCCAGGCACCGATGACGTTCTACTCGCTCCCACCATGATAAGCCATCCTTTGGCATATGTCGCACCCAACCCCCGACAAAGTGCTTCTATTGCAAAGGGACTCGTCACTGGAAGCAGAACTTCCCCAAGTATTTGGCGGATAAGAAGGATGGCAAAGTGAACAAAGGTATATTTGATATACATGTTATTGATGTGTACTTTACTAGTGTTTATAGCAACCCCTCAGTATTTGATACTAGTTCAATTGCTAAGATTAGTAACTCGAAACGGGAGTTGTAGAATGAACATAGACTTGTTAAGGGTGAAGTGACGATGCGTGTTGGAAGTGGTTCCAAGATTGATATGATCATCATCGCACACTCCCTATACTTTCGGGTTAGTGTTGAACCTAAATAAATGTTATTTGGTGTTTGCGTTAAGCATGAATATGATTTGATCATGTTTATTGCAATAGGTTATTCATTTAAAGTCAGAGAATAATTGTTGTTCTGTTTACAAGAATAAAACCTTCAATGGTCATACACCCAATGTGAATGGTTTATTGAATCTCGATCATAGTGATACACATATTCATAATATTGAAGCCAAAAGATGAAATTTAATAATAATAGTGCAACTTATTTGTGGCATCGCCGTTTAGGTCATATTGGTGTAAAGCGCATGAAGAAAATCCATGCTGATGGGCTTTTGGAATCACTTGATGCTTGCGAACCATGCCTCATGGGCAAGATGACTAAGACTCCGTTCGCCGGAACAATGGAGCGAGCAACAAACTTGTTGGAAATAATACATACTGATGTATGCAGTCCGATGAGTGTTGAGGCTCGCGGCAGGTATCATTATTTTCTGACCTTCCTAGATGATTTGAGTAAGATATGGGTATATCTTCTTGATGAAACATAAATCTGAAACATTTGAAAAGTTCAAATAATTTCAGAGTGCAGTGGAAAATCATCGTAATAAGAAAATAAATTTTCCACGATCTGATCATAGAGGAGAATATTTTAGTTACGATTTTGGTCTTCATTTGAAACAATGCGGAATAGTTTCGCAACTCACGCCACCTGGAACACCACAGCATGATGGTGTGTCCAAACATCGTAACCGTACTTTATTAGATATGGTGCAATATATGATGTCTCTCACCGATTTACCACTATCATTTTGGGGTTATGCATTAGAGACAGTTGCATTCACGTTAAATAGGGCACCATCTAAATATGTCAAGATGACACCATATGAACTGTGGTTTGGCAAGAAACCAAAGTTTTCATTTCTTAAATTTGTGGTTGTGGTGCTTATGTGAAAAAGTTTCATCCTAATAAGCTCAAACCCAAATCGGAGAAATGTGTCTTCATAGGATACCCAAAGGAGATAGTTGGGTACACCTTCTATCACAGATTCAAAGGCAAGACAATCGTTGCTAAGAATGGATCCTTTCTAGAGAAGGAGTTTCTCTCGAAAGAAGCGAGTGGGAGGAAAGTAGAACTTGATGAGGTAACTGTACCTGCTCCCTTATTGGAGAGTAGTTCATCACAGAAACAGGTTCTTGTGACACCTACACCAATTAGTGAGGAAGCTAATGATGATGATCATGAAACTTCATATCAAGTTCCTACCGAACCTTGTAGGTCAACCAGAGTGTGATCCGCACCGGAGTGGTACGGTAATCCTGTTCTGGATGGCATGTTACTTGACCATGACAAACCTACGAACTATGAGGAAGAGATGATGAGCCTAGATTCCGTGAAATGGCTCGAGGCCATGAAATCTAAGATAGGATCCATGTATGAGAACAAAGTATGGACTTTGATTGACTTGCCTGATGATTGGTGAGTCATTAAGAATAAATGGATCTTCAAGAGGAAGACTGCCGCTGATAGTAGTGTTACTATCTACAAAGTTCAAATTGTCGCAAAATGTTTTCGACAAGTTCAAGGTGTTGACTATGATGAGATTTTCTCACTCGTATTGATGCTTAAAAGTGTGTCCGAATCATGTTAGCAGTTGCTGCATTTTATGAAATCTGGCAAATGGGTGTCAAAATTGTATTCCTTCATGGATTTCTTAAAGAAGAATTGTATATGATGCAACCAGAAGGTTTTTTCGATCCTAAAAGGTGCTAACAAAGTGAGCAAGCTCCAGTGATCCATCTATGGACTGGTGCAAGCATCTCGGAGTTGGGATATATGCTTTGATAAAGTGATCAAAGCATATGGTTTTATACAGACTTGTGGTGAAGCCTGTATTTACAAGAAAGTGAGTGGGAGCACTACATCATTTCTGATAAGTATATGTGAATGCCATATTGTTGATCGGAAATAATGTAGAATTTTTTGGAAAGCATAAAGGAGTGTTTGAAAAGAGTTTTTCATAGAAAGACCTCGATGAAGCTGCTTACACATTGAGCATCAAGATCTATAGAGATAGATCAAGACACTTGATAAGTTTTTTCAATGAGTACATACCTTGACAAGATTTTGAAGTAGTTCAAAAAGGAATAGTCAAACAATGAGTTCTTGCCTGTGTTGCAAGGTGTGATGTTGAGTAAAGACTCAAAACCCGAACACAATAGAAAATAGAAAGAGAATGAAAAGTCATTCCCTATGCCTCAGTCATAGGTTCTATAAAGTATGCTATGCTGTTTGCCAGTCCTATTGTATAACTTAGCATCATTCTGTCAAGGGAGTACAATAGTGATCTAGGAGTAGATCACTGGACAGCGGTCAAAATTATCCTTAGAGGACTAAGGAAATATTTCTCGGTTATGGAGGTGATAAACGAGTTTGTTGTAAAGAGTTACGTCGATGCAAGCTTTTGACACTGATCTAGATGACTCTAAGTCTCGATCTAGATACATATTGAAAGTGGGAGCAATTAGCTAGAGTAGCTCTAAGCAAAGCATTTGTAGACATAGAAAATTTGCAAAATACATACGGCTCTGAATGTGGCAGACCCGTTGACTAAATTTCTCTCACAAGCAAAACATGATCACTCTTTGGGTGTTAATCACATAGCGATGTGAACTAGATTATTGACTCTAGTAAACCCTTTGGGTGTTACTCACATGGAGATATGAACTAATCACATAAAGATGTGAACTATTGATGTTAAATCACATGACGATGTGATCTAGATTATTAACTCTAGTGCAAGTGGGAGACTGAAGGAAATATGCCCTAGAGGAAATAATAAAGTTATTATTTATTTCCTTATTTCATTTATAATGTTTATTATTCATGCTAGAATTGTATTAACCGGAAACATAATACATGTGTGAATACGTAGACAAACAGAGCGTCACTAGTATGCCTCTACTTAACTAGCTCGTTGATCAAAGATGGTTATGTTTCCTAACCATGGGCATGAGTTGTCATTTGATAAACGGGATCACATCATTAGAAGAATGATGTGACTGACTTGACCCATTCCGTTAGCTTAGCACTTGATCGTTTTAGTTTACTGCTATTTCTTTCTTCATGACTTATACATGTTCCTATGACTATGAGATCATGCAACTCCCGATTACCGTGGAACACTTTGTGTGCTACCAAATGTCACAACATAACTGGGTGATTATAAAGGTGATCTACAGGTGTCCTCGATGGTACTTGTTGAGTTGGCGTAGATCGAGATTAGGATTTGTCACTCCGATTGTCGGAGAGGTATCTCTGGGCCCTCTCGGTAATACACATCACTAAAGCCTTGCAAGCAATGCAACTAATGAGTTAGTTGTGACACAGTGTATTACAGAACGAGTAAAGAGACTTGCTGGTGACGAGATTGAACTAGGTATTGAGATACCGACGATCGAATCTCGGGCAAGTGACATACCGATGACAAAGGGAACAACGTATGTTGTTATGCGGTTTGACCAATAAAGATCTTTGTAGAATATGTAGGAGCCAATATGAACATCCAGGTTCTGCTATAGATTATTGACCGGACACATGTCTCAGTCATGTCTACATAGTTCTCGAACCCGTAGGGTCCACACGCTTAACGTTCGGTGATGATCGGTATTATTAGTTTATGTGATTTGATGTACCGAAGGTAGTTAGGAGTCCCGAATGAGATCGGGGAGATGGCAAGGAGTCTCGAAATAGTCGACAAGTAAAGATCGATATATTGAACGACTATATTCAGACATTGGAAAGGTTCCGAGTGATTCGGGTATTTTTTCGAGTACCCGGGAGTTACGGGAATACGGGGAAGAAGTATTGGGCCTCATGGGCCAAGTGGTGGAAGAGAGAAGGCAGGGAGCACAGCCCCCCTAGCCCAAACCAAATTGGACTAGGGGGCCTACCCCCTTTCCTCCTTTCCTTCCTCTCCTTCCTTCTTCCCTTCCCGCTTCCTTTCCTCCTCCTAGTAGGAGTAGGAAAGGGGAGTCCTACTCCTACTAGGAGGAGGACTCCTCCTCCTGGCATGCCCTACAGGGGCCGGCAGGCCTCCCCCCTTGCTCCATTATATACGGGGCCAGGGGGCACCCTAGAACACACAAGTTGATCATTGATCCCTTAGCCATGTGTGGTGCCCCACTCCACCATAATCCACCTCGATCATATCATAGCGGTGCTTAGGTGAAGCCCTGCGTCGGTAGCAACATCATCACGCCGTCATGCTGATGGAACTCTCCTGTGAAGATCAGGTGGATCGGAGTTCGTGGGACGTCATCATGCTGAACGTGTGCTGAACTCGGAGGTGCCGTGCGTTCGGTACTTGGATCGGTCGGATCATGATGACGTTCGACTACATCAACTGCGTTCTCATAGCGCTTACAGTCCGAGGGTACGTGGACGGTACTCTTCCCTCTCATTGCTATGCATCACCATGATCTTGCGTGTGCGTAAGAATTTTTTGAAATTACTACGTTCCCCAACATGTATAAACACCAAAAAATGTATATATTGAGCGCAATGAGCATATTATGAAGTCCACTGGCGTATTTTTACAAATATACAATGAAAGATAGTGTATTTATCTCGTTTGAAATTAAGCCATATTAACCGGAAAGGAGGCAGTATGGACTAGCATTACTTTGTTGTGTCCCGTCAACTTGCTGAATGAGGAAAAGCTTGCAGGACGGGAGAAGCTTGCGCGCGGCGGCTCGCAGGACAAGGAGAAACTTTTGACTAATGCAAGCTCTCTCTCGCTCAGGCGGTGGACGTGCAACAGTTAATTCGGTGTCAGATTGCTAGAAGCATACACTATACTAGTATTATTATTGTTCAACTTCCCAAAGAGGCGAACAGCCAAGCATAAAATGTCCATTTGAAAGTTGTAAAAAGATAAATATTTAGGAATGGAGGAAGTATAATTTTGTGCATGGCACGTGGACCCAGATGTTGAAGAGGCTTCTCGCAATGCTATCAAGCTTCCAGCATTTGTTTACATAATTGACATACTATACAAATAATTTTCCAGCGACATGAAATTGTACAATGCTCTGAGCTTTCAGCTTTTGTTTCGTGTGTCTTGCCATCCGTGCTCTTTCGGAAACAATAAAAAACTAACTTCCTTGCTAATGCATCTCAATGATTAGCAGATCAGACCTAATATTTACATCACAACTGAAGACAAAGTTGTGAGAAGGTGTTAAATTAAAATTGAGCCATGCTTTCATTGGCAACAATGCCCCCCAGCTTTGTCTAAATCAATAAGGCATGTTGGGAAAAAGTAGTTGTTTGAAGCATGCAACATTCCGATCATTTTGTGCAGTTCCACAAAAATAGAGCTGAGCGTCCATGTTCCAAAGATATTAAGTGTGATTACAATAACAGAGGACTGCTGATGAAACAATAAACACACAAATAGAAGCCGGCCAGCTTTGCAGTCTCTCTTAAGACTAACTAGTTGGAGAAGATTAAGCAAATAGTTGGAGAAGATTAGGCTAGGAGTTCGATGAGGAGGATAGAGAAAAACGAATCTCCCTTTGTGTAGTCGCATTGAAATGTAGAGACGTTGCCCGGGTGACATTTTAGTACAACTACACAAAACACTCTTAAGAAAAAAGTGATTTGTGCATTTCACCAAAAGGTCGCAATAGCAACAAGGTGAAATGGATAGCCCTGTTTGCAAAAAAGAGGTAGAAAGGAAACAATTACTGGTGAATAACAGTTGATGACACATACGACGACAAAAAAGAAGCATATTCGTTATCCTAAGGGAAGATAACAACATGGTTGTGTTTGTCTAAAACGGTGTGAGGACGAGATTGCAATATGGAAAGCACGCCGGACTAGCTACGTTTTGGGCAAAGAACTATGGGAGATCCACATGCAAGATTTTCCACAAGTAGCGACGTGGGAAGACGGGCAGTGGAGCAAGGCCGGAGGGGATACCTGGGGGTCGTTGGGATGTAACTAGGTGAGCGACAGCGGGCGGGGTCTTCCCATACTGCAGCGGCAAGCAGGTGGCGTAGGCCCTACCACGCCGGAGCTTGGCCAGAGAGAACGGTGGGTACCGCAGATCGGGACGTGCTGCCTCGGCGCCGTCAAATGGAGAAACGATACACATCCTCCCTTTCTGCTGGCGGGCGGGATGCGGCCGGATCAGTGACCAATGGTGAGAGAGGGAGAGGCCACCGCCGCCTTGTGTGAGATACTCTGAAGAGAGACAAACCCAGGCAGACAGGCTCCATTGTATACAGTGGACTAGACTACCTTTTTCTCTATAAAAATCGTTTTATATTTTGTGTACGTGCCATTGAGCAATATAACTTTATTTAAAAATAATGCGCCAACGCATCAATTCAAACTTTGTTTCGTGCATGCATGGTACATGACCTCTGTACGTAAACAACCGCTACACATGTTCAAATTATGTCAGGACCCCGACTCAATGTCACATCGATCTAGCCTGTAACACCTCATATCACTTTGCGGCCTCACGCACGGTATTCCCACGGGTGTCGCCTTACCTTTGCCCGGGACCATTTGCGCCTTTTGGCTCACGTATATGATGATGTCGCTAGCATCCATATGATAAGGAGCCCGGGCTGACATGACTAGTCGTAAACCCAAAGTGGCACAGACATACAGGGACAGGCATCCATGACCCAGCATCGAACTTGTCGGTCATCAGCAAGTGGGTCCGGGCTATAGCACTGGGCTAGCAGGACTCCGGTAAACCGGGCTGTAGCGGGCTAACAGGGCTCCGGTACTCAATGCGTGACATTTTCCCGAAGGGACAGACACAGGAACGAAGAAGGACACATGCCGGCCAGCCTAAGTGTTCCGGGGCAGTAGCAAGCTACCATGGCTCAATGGAAACACTAGGAGACATTTCCCGGTAAGAGAGGCTACTAAAGATAAACAACTAGATAGTCAGATCCCACACATACCAAGCATTTCAATCATACACACAATATGCTCGATATGTGCAAATACAACAAGGCATCACAACATGACTCTACGACACAAGTACTTTATTTAAAGGCTCAGAGAGCCATACATAACATACATACAAGTACGGGTCACACGACCCACATTCAAGTCATACAGTCATACAAACCAGCAGCGGAAGTAACTTGTCTGAGTACAGACAACTAGTAAAATAAAAGAGGCTTGGAAAGCCTAGCTATACTACGTGGACCTTCACAAGCTCAGGATTACCACCTGGGCCTTAGTCTACTCGTCGATGTCAACGTCTACGAAGAACCCATCAGAAGGGGTTGCAGCGCCTTCTGTAAAATGTAGATTATAGCAACATGAGTACAAGGTACCCAGCAAGACTTACGTCAGATCCTACATACATGCACATTATCAAGAAGGGTTGGTGGAGTTATTGCAGCAAGCCAGCTTTGACTCTTGGCTAAACTATCCTACGAGACTCCAACTTGAAATGGTTTTGCGCACACGAGTCCACTACTCGCCACTTCAATACACCACCCAGGATCCACCCCCGTCATCCTACGGAAGAGCCATCCTCGGCACTCACGCTTATCTTGAGATTTTTAGTAGTATCCATTCACTTGTCTATGAACTATATAAGCAACCAAGTAGTCCTTTACCGCGGACGCGGCTATTCGAATAGATCATGTTAACCCTGCAGGGGTGTACTTCTTCATACATGTTTCCACCACTTAGCGTCTGCACACGACATGTGCTCGGCAGACTTCAAGCGAAAGCCGACGTGGGTGTAGACCACGACCTACCTAAACACCTAAGTCTCTAGTCCAGGTTTATCGCCTATCCAGGTTCCATCCGCAGGGAGTCCGACCGAGGTTTCTCATACGGCCCCGAACGATGTGTACAGGGTTCCCGAGATACCTAACGGGTATTCGATACACCGTGCCACGTACCTACCGCATCACAGCCCACCCCGCGGGTCAGCACTGTCCACGGCCTCTAGTAAGCTACAAACACCAGAAACTACTTGCAACTCCTGGACAGAGGACTAGGGTGAATAAGAAGTCGAGCGGGGTCATATTTCAGGGCCCAATGCATGGTAGTAGCTGAATCTTAAATCACGCATACAGATCTCAGTTCTTAAGGTCGGCTTCAATGAAACAACCCACCATGTACTCCTACATGGCCTCTCATCGATACCTTTACCAAATCGTGTTCACCACATCACTCTCATTACCGACATGATCATTTCACTCTAGCCCATCACCCAGATGAACCAGACCTGACACGACTCTAAGCATAGCAGGCATAGCAAGGTAGGAACAACACATACATATGTCTCAATCAATTCCTACACATGCTAGTGGGTTTCATCTAATTACTGTGGCAATGACAGGTCATGCAGAGGAAATGGGTTCAACTACCATAGCACACAGCAGTTTGAAATGCGTTGTCTTAATGCAGTAAAAGAGAGCAAGAGCGAGAACATGGGATTGTATCGATATGATCAAATGGTTGGTTGCTTGCCTGATGGATCGATGCACGGATACGGTTCTTCGCTAGGGTAATCACGGTACTCCTCGGAGGCAGAACCTACCGCAAAGAACACCGATACACAACCATCACCAAACAATGTGCGACAATATGATGCATGCATGAAACATGGCAATATGAGTGTGTTGGGCTAATGCAACTAAAACCAGATGGGTTTGAATCAATTTGAACCAAAGATTCAAATTTCAAACTCATAAATGGCCCTTTAAAGTGTTTTATCTTGTTCTGCACTAAACATCAAGTTAGTTTTTTTAAACATGCATGAAACTAGTACAGATGGATAGATTGGATTTTTCTGATCATTTTTCATATATAATTTGTTTGATTTGGAGCTACGGTTGAATCTATATGAATTTTTGAAGTTTGCAACAATTTCTGGAATTTATAAATCATTTTAGATTTATTTTAATTTCAAAAAAGGTTTACTGCGTCAGCATGAGGTCATGCTGACCTCAGCAAGTCAAGAGACTAGGTCCAGGTCAAACCTGACGCGTGGGTCCAGGGTGTCAGTGGATAATTAACTAATTTAATTTAGTTTAAACTAATCTGGATAATTAGCAGAAGGGGGCCCCACCTGTCATTGACTCAACAGAGTCAACCAGGGCCCACCCGTGGTCAAAGTCAAAATGGCTGCACCGGCGTTTAGCCGCCGGCGAGCCCGACGCGGCGGCGAAAGTGGTTTTGGCCGTTCCGGCCACCAAATGGGTCGCGGAGGGCATCGGTGTGGAGCTAAGGACGAGTCGCGGCTCTTGGTGGAGTCAGTTGGGGTCGGGGTGGCCGGAGTTGGCGCCGGCGACGACCTAGGCGGTCACCGGAGTTCGGGTGAAGGCAAACTCGGGGCTAGGGTGTGCGGTGAGGTGCGGGAAGTGCACGGTTGGACTCAACGCAACGTGGTGAGTGCGTTGGACACTGTTGGTTGGCCGGAGGATGGCCGGGAGCACGTCGGCGACGAGATCTGCGGCGGTGCGTGCGGGTGATCTTCGTGCGGTGGCTACACAGCTCGGGGGCGAGAGAGGAAGGGTAGGAGGGGTAGCTAGGCTCACAGAGCACCCGTAGAGGCCACCGGCGGGGTCGGGGACGAGCTGATGCGGCGACGGCGTTGAAGGGGATCTCCGGCGACGGCGAACTCGGGCGAGGTCGGTGCGGTGGACTCGGGCCTCACGAGCACGCGGGGCTCGGTTAGCTCGACGAAGTGGACG
>NC_041380.1:434869209-434883635 GCF_002162155.2 Triticum dicoccoides
GGTGGACTCGGGCCTCACGAGCACGCGGGGCTCGGTTAGCTCGACGAAGTGGACAGCGGCGGAGCTCCTGGACACCACGAGACGGAGCACGGGCGGCGGGGAGCGCGGCTACGACGATGGAGCGGCGGCGGTGGCGTCGGCCATGGCTGGGAGCGCGAGGGGGAGGAGCTGGAGAGGAGAGGGGGCGTCTGGGGGGTTCGGGGGAGAGAGAGGGGTCGATCCACGTCGTTAGCCGGGTGAGTGGAGCGGCGAGGCGGCGAGCAGGTGCGTGGCACCCATGTGGTGCTCGCCGTCGAGCACCTTGCCTGCCTGCCTGGCCGGCAAGCAGCTCGCTGGCGCGGCGCTGGGCTGGGCCGGCAGGTGGGACGGGTTGCAGGCGCCAGGTAAGTCCTTCCTTTCTGTTTTTTTTTCTTTTTCTATTTTTCTGCAACTTTGTTGAATTATTAAAAATACCTAGGCAACTCCTAAAATCACCAAACTGCTCCTGGTCCAAAGTTGGAATATTTCCAACATGAAACATTTCAGTTTAGGAATATTTGAGCATTTGAAATATTTTATGTAATTTTAAATGCCCAAATTCAAATACTTATCATTTAATTCAAAGACCCTAAGATGACCTAGAAAATTGTGCAACACTTTTGGCAGAGGTTCTGAACCAAGACAAAAATGATGGACATTTTAGAAGGGCATTTCAGGTTCATTGAAAAAGTTTTTAGTAAACCCTAGTTGTTTCAGAGGGGGCTGGGGGTTCTGACATCCCCATTTCAGGTTTCTGTTGAAAGAATAAACATGATGCAACACTCTAATGCATGAACTAGCTAGGGTGTGACAACTCACCCCCACTCAAAAGAATCTCGTCCCGAGATTTGGGTTCCTCTGGGAAGAAGGCGGGATACTCGAGTCGAAGACGATCCTCCCTTTCCCAAGTTGCTTCATTCTCAGAATGGTGCGACCATTGAACCTTGAGAAACTTGATATTATGACGTCGAGTGGTACGCTTAGCTTGATCGAGGATACGAACGGGGTACTCTCGATACGTGAGATTATCTTGGAGATCAAGCGTTTCGTGGTCTACTCGAAGGATAGGATCCGAGAAGCAACGCCTGAGTTGAGAAACGTGGAAGACGTCGTGGACTCTGGAGAGATGCGGAGGTAGTTCCAATTGGTAGGCAACTTCTCCTCGTTTTGCAAGAATGCGAAAGGGTCCAATGTAACAAGGAGCCAATTTGCCCTTGATACCGAAGCGATGGGTTCCCTTCAGAGGAGTAACCCGAAGGTAAGCCTTCTCGTCAACCTCAAAAGTCATAGCCTTATGTTTTCGGTCATATTGACTCTTTTGACGAGATTGGGCTGTTTTCAACTTTTCACGAACGATGCGAACTTGCTCTTCTGCTTCCTGAATCATATCCGGGCCAAAGAATTGTCTTTCCCCGGTTTCTGACCAGTTAAGAGGCGTTCGACACCTTCGTCCATAGAGAACTTCAAAAGGGGCTTTGCCCAAGCTGGATTGATAGCTGTTGTTATAAGCAAATTCGGCAAATGGAAGGCATTTCTCCCACTCCATTCCGAATGAGATAACATAAGCTCGAAGCATGTCTTCTAGAATCTGGTTGACGCGTTCCACTTGACCACTTGATTGAGGGTGGAAAGCAGTACTAAAAGAAAGGCGGGTTCCCATAGCATTTTGGAAACTTTCCCAAAATCGAGAGGTGAAAAGACTTCCTCGATCCGAGTTAATTTCCAAAGAAACACCATGGAGAGACACTATTCGGGAGATGTACAAGTCTCCTAACTGACTAGTAGTTATACTCTCACGAACAGGTAAGAAATGGGCCACTTTGGAAAGACGGTCGATAACGACGAAGATAGCGTTATTCCCTCTCTTGGTCCTGGGAAAACCGGTAATGAAGTCCATACCAATTTTATCCCATTTCCAGGAATAGCTAGGGGTTGAAGGGTGCCACCAGGCCATTGATGCTCTGCTTTTACACGATGGCAGACGTCGCAATTAGAAATATATTGAGCAATTTCTCTCTTCATCCTAGTCCACCAGAACCTCTGGCGTAGGTCCTGATACATCTTGGTACTACCAGGATGAATGGTGAGAGGAGATTCATGAGCCTCCTTAAGGATCAACTACCGTAGATGCTGGTTCTTGGGAACCACTAAACGGTTCTCAAAGTACACAACACCATGATCATTTATGGAGAAACATCTAGCACCTCCGCTAGCAATGTTCTCCTTGATCTTAGATATTCCCTTATCTCGCTTTTGGGCAGCAATGATTTGATCCGTAAGAGTAGGTTTCGCCACCAAGGTGGAAAGAAATCCTTGAGGAACAATGTGAAGGTTAAGCTTCCGAAATTCCTCATGGAGAAGCGGTTGACTTTGTTGTAACATCAGGTTGTTACAATAAGGTTTACGACTTAGCGCATCAGCCATGACGTTGGCTTTCCCTGGGGTGTAAGTTATTCCTAAGTCGAAATCTGTGATCAACTCGACCCAACGTCTTTGCCTGAGATTTAAATCCGGTTGGGTGAATATATACTTCAGACTTTGGTGATCAGTGTAGATTTCGCAACGATTACCAAGAAGGTAATGTCGCCATGTTTTGAGTGCATGGACTACAGCTGCAAGCTCTAGATCATGAGTGGGGTAGTTTTCCTCATGTGGGTGTAATTGCCGTGAAGCATAAGCAATTACATGTCGATCTTGCATGAGAATACAGCCTAGTCCTTGTCGCGAGGCGTCGCAGTAGATAACAAAATCCTTGGAAAAATCCGGTGGTACCAGTACGGGAGCAGAGGTTAAACGTCTCTTCAGTTCCTGGAAACTGTGCTCACATTGTGGAGTCCACTCGAACTTTTTATCTTTCTTGAGGAGTTCAGTTAGAGGTTTGGCAACTTTGGAGAAATTCTCGACAAAGCGACGGCAATAGCTCACTAGGCCAAGGAAACTCCGAACTTGCTTGACCGATTCAGGTGGAGTCCAATTAAGGACGGCTTGAACTCGCTCAGGGTTAACAGCAATGCCTTTACCAGAAATTACATGTCCAAGATAGGTCACTTCTGACAACCAGAATTCACATTTAG
Organism: Triticum dicoccoides; assembly: GCF_002162155.2. NCBI lineage: Eukaryota > Viridiplantae > Streptophyta > Magnoliopsida > Poales > Poaceae > Triticum > Triticum dicoccoides. The sequence goes on from NC_041380.1 coordinate 434,872,302, forward strand.
AAAATTTGGCATAAAGGCGATGCTCTCGAAGTTTCTTCAACACTAGCCTTAGGTGTTCGGCATGTTCTTCCTCGTTCTTGGAGTAGATGAGTATATCATCAAGGTAAACCACGACGAATTTATCCAAATACTCCATGAAGATTGAGTTCATCAACCGAGAGAAGGTGGCTGGAGCGTTGGTTAAACCGAAGGACATGACGGTGTACTCGTATTGGCCATAACGAGTAACAAAGGCCATTTTCGGAATGTCCCCGTTTCTGATTTTGATTTGATGGTAGCCCAACCTCAAATCCATTTTAGAGAAGACTGAGGATCCAGCGAGCTGATCATACAGGTCGTTGATCCTGGGGAGCAGATACTTGTTCTTAATTGTGACCAAGTTGACAGGTCGATAATCTAGAACCATCCGGTCCGTACCATCCTTCTTCTTGACGAAGAGGACGGGGCAAGACCAAGGATATGAACTAGGTCGGATGAAACCCTTTTTCAAGGACTCATCGAGTTGTTTCTTAAGCTCGGCTAGTTCAAAAGGTGCCATCTTGTAGGGTCTTCTGGAAATCGGGATAGTTCCTGGAATGAGATCTATCACAAATTCGACATCTCTGTCAGGTGGAACACCTGGCAATTCCTCTGGGAAGACATCCGGAAAGTCACGGACTACCGGAACGTCCTCAAGGTCTGGCAAAGGGCTGGCGTTAAGAGAATATAACTGTCGCTTGGCTATTCGGGTCAAGACATTGAATATCTTCCCCGAAGGATGGGTGAGTTGAACAGTCCTAGAGGAGCAATCAATTTTGGCATGATGGGCTGACATCCAGTCCATACCCAAGATGATATTAATATCCGAAGATTTGAGGGCTATCAAAGATGCGAGAAAAACAAGTTTGTCGACTTGAATTTCATTTCCATGGCTTACTCTAGAAGTTTGCCATTTGGATCCCGGAGTTTGAATTACCATAGAGGTGGGCATCTCACAGAATGTGGTGTTATGCAGATGAGCATAGCTCTCGGATATAAATGAATGAGATGCTCCTGTATCGAAAAGAACAGATGCCGGGTGGCAATTAACAAGGAGCGTACCGAGAATGACGTTGGGATCTTCTTGAGCCTCTTCCGCAGAAACACAATTAACATGGCCACGACCAGTGGTGGCCGGCTTGGCGTAGAACACTTTCCCTGTCGGCTTGCCGCGGCCAACAGTTTTTGCTGTCTGGTTGGGGTTGGTTTGGGGACACTCGCGCATATAGTGGCCTGATTCCCCACACTTGAAACAGGTCACGGAACTGGTACGTGGAGGAGCATTGTTGGTTGGACCACCATAGGGCTTGGCTGGTGCATATGGCTGAGCTGGGCGAGGCGCCTGGAAGGATGGCCTCGGTGTGAACCTGGGTGGCAGGGCAGTGTTAGGCACCCATACACGGCGCTTCTGTGGTCCAGCACCGGATGAGGAACCCAAGTCACGGCCATGCTTGCGTGATGCGTCGAAATCAGTCTGTCCCGTCTCAACACTGATGGCTTTATTCACAAGCTTCTGAAAAGAGGTGCACTCATGCAGACGGAGGTCACGACGGAGCTCAGGACTAAGCCCCTTACGGAACCTTGCCTGCTTCTTGGCATCAGTAGAAACTTCCTCCGTTGCATAACGGGCAAGGTTACCAAACTCCCTGCTGTAAGCGTCAACAGAGAGTCGACCTTGAGTGAAACTACAGAACTCCTCACGTTTACGATCCATGAGACCCTCTGGAATGTGATGTTCACGGAAAGCCTCGCTGAATTCAGCCCAAGTAGTGACATGGTCCGCTGGGCGCATAGCTCCATAATTCTCCCACCATAGACTGGCGGGGCCTTCAAGATGATATGCAGCAAAGGTGACCTTGTCAACCTTAGCTACTAGCGCAGAACGCAGTTTGTGAGAAATACTGCGAAGCCAGTCATCAGCGTCAAGAGGCTCAACGGAGTGGTGGAACGTGGGTGGATGTAACTTGATGAAATCACTGAGTGACACCAAGTTAGTCCTCTGATGTCAGGACCCCGACTCAATGCCACATCGATCTAGCATGTAACACCTCATATCACTTTGCGGCCTCACGCACGGTATCCCCACGGGTGTCGCATTACCTTTGCCCGGGACCGTTTGCGCCTTTTGGCACACGTATATGACAGTGTCGCTAGCATCCATATGATAAGGAGCCCGGGCTGACATGGCTAGTCGTAAACCCAAAGTGGCACAGACTTACAGGGACAGGCATCCATGACCCAGCATCGAACGTGTCGGTCATCAGCGAGTGAATCCAGGCTGTAGCACTGGGCTAGCAGGACTCCGGTGAACCGGGCTGTAGCGGGCTAACAGGACTCCGGTATTCATCGCGTGACATTTCCCCGAAGGGACAGACACAGGAACGAAGAAGGACACATGCCGGCTAGCCTAAGTGTCCCGGAGCAGTAGCAAGCTACCATGGCTCGGTGGAAACACTAGGAGACATTTCCCGGTAAGAGAGGCTACCAAGGATAAACAACTAGGTTGTCAGATCCCACACATACCAAGCATTTCAATAACATACACACAATATGCTCGATATGTGCAAATACAACATGGCATCACAACATGACTCTACAACTCAAGTATTTTAATCAATAGGCTCCGAGGAGCGAGATATTACAAACATGGGTCTCACGACCCAACAATCAGAGCATACAAGTCAAAGCACAAGCGGAAGCTATCATGTCTGGGTACAGACATCTATAAATGAAAAAGGCCGAGAAGCCTGACTATCTATCAGATCCTGCCGAGGGCACAAGATCGTAGCTGAGGTAACAAGCTAAACGTCGAAGTCCACGTGGAACTACTAGTGAGACTGAAGTCTCTCTGCAAAAACATAAAATAGGCAAACGTGAGTACAAATGTACCCAGCAAGACTTACTCAGAACTAACTACATATGCATCATTTTCAACAAAGGGATGGTGGGGTTTAACTGCAGCAAGCCAGCTTTGACTCGGTGGCTATCCTAAACTACGACTGCAATCGACTCTTTTGAGGTGGCGCACACGAGTCCACATATTCACCATATCAATACACCACTATGGATCCGCTCCCGTCTCCCTATGAGAACGCCATCCATAGCACTCACGCTTATCTTGCGCATTTTAAAGTATCCACTTTCACTTGTCTATGAACTGATATAAGCAACCCAGAAGTCCTTTTCCGCGGACACGGCTATTCGAATAGATGATGTTAACCCTGCAGGGGTGTACTTCTTCATACATGTTTCCACCACTTAGCGTCTGCACACGACATGTGCTCGGCAGACTTCAAGCAAAAGCCGACGTGGGTGTAGACCACGACCTACCTAAACACTCAAGTCTCTAGTCCAGGTTTATCGCCTATTCGGGTTCCATCCATGAGGAGATCCGGCCGGAGTTTCGCTCACAGCCCCAAACGATGTGAACAGGGTTCCGTGACACCAAACGGGCGCCCGGTTTACCCGGCCACGTACCTACCGCATCACAGCCCACCCCTACGGTCAGCGCTGTCCACGGCCTCCAGTAAGCTACAAACACCAGAAACTACTTGCAACTCCTGGACAGAGGACTAGGGTGAATAAGAAGTCGAGCGGGGTCATATTTCAGGGCCCAATGTATGGTAGTAGCTGAATCATGGATCACAAACACAGAACTCAGTTCCTAAGGACGGCTGCAATGAGACAACCCACCATGTACTCCTACATGGCCTCTCACCGCTACCTTTACCAAATCGTGTTCACACACTTAGCTCACACACAGTAGGACATGTTCACACGCCTCTGATTCATCCCCGATGAATCAGACCTGACTCAACTCTAAGCAGTAGCAGGCATGACAAACAAGCATGAATGAGTAGGCACAACAGGGCTCAAACAATTCCTACTCATACTAGTGGGTTTCATCTATTTACTATGGAATGACAGGTCATGCAAAGGATAAAGGGGTTCAGCTACCGCAGCAAGTAACAGATGAATCGTTGTTGTCCTAATGCAGTAAAAGAGAGCAGGAGCGAGAGAGTAGGATTGTATCGGAATGAACAAGGGGGTTTTGCTTGCCTGGCACTTCTGAAGATAACATTGAGTCTTCATCAGTGTCAACGATCACATCATCGGTATCATGTCTATCGAGAGGGGACAAATACCGGCAACACAGAAGGGAACACAATCAATGCAATGCACAATATGATGCATGATCATGACATGGCAAAATGAATGTGTTTTGAGCTAATGCAACTAGCAACAGATTAAATGAAGTTGGTTTGAATACAAGATTCAAATTTAAACTCCATATGTGATTATTTAAATGCCCTTCACTTCATTTGCCCTAAACAGTAGTGATAAGTTGTTCTAACATGCATGAAAATGGTATAGATGGATTCCTTGAATTTTTCTGATAATTTTTCATATATAAATTATTTAATTTGGAGTTACGGTTAATTTTCTATGAATTTTGGAAGTTTTAGGCATTTTTCTGGAATTTCAGAATTAAATTAAATCCAGAAAGCATTACTGCGTCAGCATGACGTTGGCATGACGTCAGCAAGTCAACAGGGGCCGGCTCGGGTCAATCCTGACGTGTGGGGTCCACCCGTCAGTGACACAGGGGCTAATCCCGCGTTGACCCGGGCTTTGACCCACTACGGGGCCCACTGTCAGTGGCTGTGGGGGGGTGTTTAAGCGTCATTAGTGCTAATTAGGCGTGCCACGTCGGCAGTCGCCGGAGTGTCGCCGGCGACGACCAAAACTCCGGCGGGAGCTCGCCGGAGTGGCGCTGCGAGGGGTTTTGGGCCAAGCCAAGGGCACCAGAGGGTTGCCCTTGCTTGCGCGCATCCAAAGGAGGCATGCGGGAGGCGCGGGGTGGCCGGAGTTCGCCGGAATGGAGCCCGAGGCGGCGGCCGGAGCTCGGGTGGGTGCGGGGTTAGCGCTGCAGCTTGCAAACAAGCTAGCTGCCACGCTAGCGTTGCTCCACGGGTCGTTGCGAGTGCAACGGACGCACGCGCGGGGCCATTTGGTCACCGGGGCTTCGCCGGCGACGAGTCCGTGCGGCGGAGCGTCTCGGCTCCGGTAGAGGGGGCGGCTAGAGCTCGTAATCGGGCTTGGGGTTAGGGGGAAACGAAGCAGGGACTCACGGGGATCGTGCAGGGAGGGTCAGCGAGCTCGGGGAAGCGACGATGGTGGCGAATTGACGGTGAAGATCCTCGGCGGCCGGCGATGGAAACGGCGATGCCGGCGGCGTTGTGGCGCGTCCGGGGCCTCGTGGCTCGTTGAGGAGGTAGAGGGAGGACCCGCGGAGCTTCCTGGGGCGTCGGTGAGCCGTGGGGTGGCCGGTAGCCACGGTGGCTCTCGTCGGTGGCGGCGGCTCCGTTCGGTCGCGGGAGGGGAAACAGAGGAGCGAGGGGGAGGGAGGTCCAGAGAGCGAGGGAGAAGTGAGAGGGGGTCGGGGCTGCGTGGCGTCGCGGGAGGGACCAGGGAAGGAGGAGGCAGCCAGGCAGGGAGGAGGTGGCCTCCTCGGCCGCGCGCGTGCGAGCACGCAGCTGCTCCCACTGGCAAGAGGAAGACGACAGGGGGGGAGTAGCGGTGGCGGGCTGGGCCGGCTGGGCCGGTTCTGGTGGGCTGCACGGGTGAGGCCAGGTAAGTCCTTCTCTCTCTCTCTTTTATTTTTTTTCTTCTGTTTTGTTTTATTTAATTTCGTTTTGCCACTGTTTTGAATTTTAAACAAATTCAAACAATGCCAAAAACTCCTCTGAATAATTTTATTTGGCTAGATGGACTTTTCCAAAAGCTCATAAAATATTTCAGGGGTATTTGAAATTATATTCTAATTATATGAATATAATTCAAATTCAAATAGCTAATGATTTAAATTCAAAGTCCCAAAAATAAATCCTTAAAAATGTTCAATATTTTGGTTGGGACCAGAACCCTTACCAAAAATTATCAAACATTTAGGAAGAGCCTTTTGGAGCAATGAATGAGATTTCTAGGGTTTTTGCCCCTCTTTTATTTAGGGTTTTGAGGCTTCCAATATTCCTCAATTCAAGTTTCAAAAATATAGACATGATGCACACATGAAGCTAGCCTAGAGCAATGCCAGAAGCTAGGGATGTGACAACTCACCCCCACTAAACAAGAATCTCGTCTCGAGATTCAAGCGTAGGGTAGGATGAAGGGGAAACGCAAACTAGTACAATCTTCACGATCCAGGGTGCACTTCAAATGAACGTTGATTTGAACACCATTATTGTCTTGAAGTCTTGCTCTGAGAAATCCTGTCAACATGACATGGAGGGAAGAAGGAGACTCTAGAAGGGTCGATCTTCTCGAAGATCGAACAACTCAGGATTAACTCACGGAATGAGACATAGCAACATCTCTCGAGCTGAGAGATGAAGCACACCTCTAGAGAAATGGAGTGGAACAGATGACGAAGGTTCACTAGGTAGACAACGATTCCACACCTAAGAAGGTGGTGAACGGTTGTCAACGTAGCGAGGAGTTGAGTTTCCATGATACCACGACGAAACATCCTGGAGGGGGGTGATTCGTAGATTATTATCTTAAGTGGCAAAAAGAATTACCTTTGATATAGAGATCGTTAAGACTCTCTATATCAGCCTAAGGCAAATCACAGCAATCGATTGGCGGGGTCGGTAGAATGGCATACTTGGACTTGGATGATGTGGATTACCTTGTTGAAGACAACGTAATGGATGATTTTGCTTATCACCGGAAATGGAAGAGACCCATGGTAGAATGGCACATTGGCGGTGCAAGCTAGGAACAAAATGCAAATGCTGGGAATGATTCTGGTAACTGGGGAAGAACCCAACAAAAGAGAGTGAATTCACTGTTTGAAAAGGTCATAGCATTTGCCGAGGAAACTGAGAGGAATCCCAGTTAGAGATGATGATAACACGTAGTGCTTGTGCGTGTTCTCAAGAACTTGAGCATTTCCATAATCATCAAGGTTTTATCAACAACCGCGTCAAGGGTGCTGACAACACAACATACTACCATGATAAATAGCGATGGACGATGCAGATGCGAAGCAGGATAACACTTTCTCAGATTTCACCTTAGCGAGGCCAAGCAAATAAAATCTGGATGATCGACCGAGAGACATTTATCACTCCGCTTCTAATGTTCTCCTTGATGTGCTAGTATAACCCATTCATAGATATGGTTTGATATCTAAAACATCAAGTAAAAGGTCGGACTTCGGGAACACAAAAATCCATAGGGGCAACTAGGGAGTAAATCCTACGAAATCCCTATGGGGGGGGGGGTGGCCAACTTCCTCAAACAAGATACTATAATAATAGGTCTACCGGATGGGTGTGTTGGCCACGACATCCACCTTACCGGTTATCGAGAGACCAATATTATAGTTCTTAGGGAAATGTTCCAACCATCATATCTGCCTGAGATTCAGCTCTGGTTGGTGTTAGGATATTCCAGGCTCATCGAGTCTTAGGAAGAAAAATGAAAGTTTGCAACACAAATCGACGAGATGATGTTGCGGGATTCTCGGGAGATGAACTACGATAGCAAGCTCCAAAACATGAGCTGGTTCTGCTACAAACATGTGAACACGTTGTCCCAGACAAGCATGACCACGTGGTAGTCTTATAATAAAACACTACCGAGTTCAGGAGGGGGAACCATCAACGAGGGTATCGAAGTTCTTTCATAAGTCCGGATTAGCTCTTATGAAGGAACTCCTTCTCCTTGAACAAATCAATCAGTGGCTTGGTGTGCTAGGGATACATATAGATTGAAGGTTGCAAGTCTTCAAACCACAACATTCTTCGCACGTGTGCATGACTGATTTGGAATGATTCCAAAGAAAGCAACATTGACTTTCTCGAATCCACGGCGGCAACTTGCATCAGATGCACATGAATTAAAGGAAGTCACTACCTTCATCCAAACATATGCTTCATGAGCTAGCATGAACAAATGCTTTCAAAAGTTTCCAACACTAGCTTAATGTTCAACAAAATCATGGAGGAGATAAGGATGTTGTCAATGGGCTCAACAATAATTCATCTAGGTTTCCTTTTAAAAGGAATTCCATAGTTAAGTGAACACGGTGATAGCATTGGTCAGACCAAAGATGTAATGGTGTATGCTCGAGGGATCAACCACGAATAAGACAACATTACGAGCATCGTTGGTACTGAGTTGATTTGACGATGGCCACACTCAAATCAAAGGATTGATAAGACAATAGGTCCAGCAACTGATCACAGGGACCAATCGATGAAGATATCATCTTTCTTCAACACACACTACACAAGAATATCCCTTTGGAACGAACTAAGTCAGGCAAGCTTTTATCTTCCAACTCTCCAAGTTGTTGTCTAGCTTAACCAACTAGCTCAGGGATATCTAACACGGATTCTTGGAGAGAAGGTGGTTCACAAGAAACCAACTTGATCACGAACTCAACATAGCGGTCAGGTGACAACCCGGTAACACCTCCAAGAAGATATTTGGAAAGTCACGAACCACCGGTATGTTACTAAGCTCGAGAACAATCTTGCTTCTGAGGGCAAGACGATATGATCAAATGAGTGAGGACTTGACAAGATCCTAACTCATCAATCGAAGGGTGCACCGAAATAAGGACTAGGTAGCACGATCAGTCTTAGAAGGATGATTCGAAAACCAACATACTAAGAATGAAATTATTATCCTTTAACTACCAAGCAACAGAGTTGCTAGCAGTATTGATTTCACACATCACAATTCATTTGTCGGTATTCCGGTTGCATCAACACGAGGGCCGAGGAATGAACAGTGATGGCAAGAAGTATCACTGTACCAAGAGTTCATGGGATGGTGTGCAATTCCTATAACAATCTCGATATAAAATATGTAATACTCCAAGGTAGAGCAGAACCAAAAGCTGGATTGGCATTTGATCTGCGGAATACAACTACTTTGACCCAATCCTAGATATGGAAGAGGTACTGGAGTTTGTTTCTCCTAGTCATTCCGGAATAGAATGGCTTGACAGACCACAAGAGTCATAGGCATCGATGAACGAACGCACGCATACTCTTCACTATCAATTGATAGACGAGGGTCAGAATGCAACTAAAGAGAACAACTCAAAGGAACATATAACTTTCTGAGTTGTGGATGCATAGATTAGTATGTCGAACCAAGTTCAACATATTTCTTCCGGATAACCCATGCAGAAAGGTAGAACTGGCAGAGTCACGATTTATGAATGGAGAACTCCTCAAGAGTACTCTAATTGTGATTTTTTTTTTGATCCAATAAACATCTGCCATAAGTAGTTCATGGTATTTGGAAGAAGAAGATACCACGGACTTCAAGGACTATCGCAAAGGTTACTAATATCCTAAAGGCACTAGCAATTACTATCCACATGAAGTAGGTAGAGTGAATCTCGGGTTCAGAACCCAGGAGTAGAATACCTACTACTAAGTAGCATCACGGGATGCTTCCGAGAATAAAGGCCAGAATCTTCACACTAGGACACAAATCATGGCTAGACCACTAGATGATCCCCTAAGCACTTAGGGTCATAATAATAATTCCAACATATATGTCGAGGCAATAATTACCTCAACACACCGATTAGTGTGGTTAATCTGGCCCGTGGGAACATCGGAAACAGAAGGAAGGGATTTGCAAATGCATCGGACTATTTAGAAACCTGGGATGACTCGGACAGCATAACGGCTATAATTGCTCAAAAAGATTTGAGACAATCACAAAAATGGTGGCATAACCACTCAGAAGCACAATATCAAGGTTCCGAGATCAACAATTAACATACGGAAGTAGTAGGAACTGAACTGAGACTTAAATCCAACAATCTTATAAGTCTACTGATTAGTAACACGTGATCCTAATAGAAAGAAGAGATAGCCTAGTTCTTAATCCCCGCAGGAAAGATAAGATAACTCAGATCAGAAGGGCATGAGGTATAAGGAGTAAAAAGAGCCTTACGTTCCATCCCACAATCAATTCCCTTATATAACTAAAAAAATTTCTAGACTCAACTTCGACCAGTTTGGCTTGGTAATCCTACAGGCAGTCAAGCTCTGATACCAACGCTGTCAGGACCCCGACTCGATGTCACATCGATCTAGCCTGTAGCACCTCATATCACTTTGCGGCCTCACGCACGGTATCCCCACGGGTGTCGCCTTACCTTTGCCCGGGACCGTTTGCGCCTTTTGGCTCACGTATATGATAGTGTCGCTAGCATCCATATGATAAGGAGCCCGGGCTGACATGACTAGTCGTAAACCCAAAGTGGCACAGACTTACAGGGACAGGCATCCATGACCCAGCTTCGAACGTGTCGGTCATCAGCAAGTGGGTCCGGGCTGTAGCACTGGGCTAGCAGGACTCCGGTAAACCGGGCTGTAGCGGGCTAACAGGACTCCGGTACTCAAAGCGTGACATTTCCCCGAAGGGACAGACACAGGAACGAAGAAGGACACATGCCGGCCAGCCTAAGTGTCCCGGAGCAGTAGCAAGCTACCATGGCTCGGTGGAAACACTAGGAGACATTTCCCGGTAAGAGAGGCTACCAAGGATAAACAACTAGGTTGTCAGATCCCACACATACCAAGCATTTCAATAACATACACACAATATGCTCGATATGTGCAAATACAACATGGCATCACAACATGACTCTACAACTCAAGTATTTTAATCAATAGGCTCCGAGGAGCGAGATATTACAAACATGGGTCTCACGACCCAACAATCAGAGCATACAAGTCAAAGCACAAGCGGAAGCTATCATGTCTGGGTACAGACATCTATAAATGAAAAAGGCCGAGAAGCCTGACAATCTATCAGATCCCGCCGAGGGCACAAGATCGTAGCTGAGGTAACAAGCTAAACGTCGAAGTCCACGTGGAACTACTAGTGAGACTGAAGTCTCTCTGCAAAAACATAAAATAGGCAAACGTGAGTACAAATGTACCCAGCAAGACTTACATCAGAACTAACTACATATGCATCATTTTCAACAAAGGGATGGTGGGGTTTAACTGCAGCAAGCCAGCTTTGACTCGGTGGCTATCCTAAACTACGACTGCAAGCGACTCTTTTGAGGTGGCGCACACGAGTCCACATATTCACCATATCAATACACCACTATGGATCCGCTCCCGTCTCCCTACGAGAACGCCATCCATAGCACTCACGCTTATCTTGCGCATTTTAAAGTATCCACTTTCACTTGTCTATGAACTGATATAAGCAACCCAGAAGTCCTTTTCCGCGGACACGGCTATTCGAATAGATGATGTTAAC
>NC_041380.1:434883645-434885277 GCF_002162155.2 Triticum dicoccoides
ACTATCAATTGATAGACGAGGGTCAGAATGCAACTAAAGAGAACAACTCAAAGGAACATATAACTTTCTGAGTTGTGGATGCATAGATTAGTATGTCGAACCAAGTTCAACATATTTCTTCCGGATAACCCATGCAGAAAGGTAGAACTGGCAGAGTCACGATTTATGAATGGAGAACTCCTCAAGAGTACTCTAATTGTGATTTTTTTTTTGATCCAATAAACATCTGCCATAAGTAGTTCATGGTATTTGGAAGAAGAAGATACCACGGACTTCAAGGACTATCGCAAAGGTTACTAATATCCTAAAGGCACTAGCAATTACTATCCACATGAAGTAGGTAGAGTGAATCTCGGGTTCAGAACCCAGGAGTAGAATACCTACTACTAAGTGGCATCACGGGATGCTTTCGAGAATAAAGGCCAGAATCTCACACTGGGAACACAAAACGTTGCTAGATTACTAGGTGACTCCCTAAATACCTAGGGTCATAATAATTATTCCAACATAAAGGTCGAGGCAGTAGAATACCTCAACTCAACAATTAGTGTGATTGAGCTGGCATAAAGGAGCATCGAAACCAGAGGGAAAGGATTTTGCAAATGCATCAGACTATTTAGAAACCTGGAATGACTCGGACAGCATAACGGCTGTAAATGCTCAGAAAAGACTTGAGACATTCACAAAAATGGTGGCATAACCACTCAGAAGCACAATATCAAGGTTTCGAGATCAACAATTAACATACGGAAGTAGTAGGAACTGAATTGAGACTTAAATCCAACAATCTTATAAGTCCACTGATTAGTAACACATGATCCTAATAGAAAGAAGGGATAGCCTAGTTCTTAATCCCCGTAGAAGAGAAGATGATGACTCAGATCAGAAGGGCATGAGGTAAAGGAGTAAAAAGAGCCTTACGTTCCATCCCACAATCAATTCCCTTACATAACTAAAGAATTTCTAGACTCAACTTCGACCAGTTTGGCTTGGTAATCCTACAGGCAGTCAAGCTCTGATACCAACGCTGTCAGGACCCCGACTCAATGCCACATCGATCTAGCATGTAACACCTCATATCACTTTGCGGCCTCACGCACGGTATCCCCACGGGTGTCGCATTACCTTTGCCCGGGACCGTTTGCGCCTTTTGGCACCCGTATATGACAGTGTCGCTAGCATCCATATGATAAGGAGCCCGGGCTGACATGGCTAGTCGTAAACCCAAAGTGGCACAGACTTACAGGGACAGGCATCCATGACCCAGCATCGAACGTGTCGGTCATCAGCGAGTGAATCCAGGCTGTAGCACTGGGCTAGCAGGACTCCGGTGAACCGGGCTGTAGCGGGCTAACAGGACTCCGGTATTCATCGCGTGACATTTCCCCGAAGGGACAGACACAGGAACGAAGAAGGACACATGCCGGCCAGCCTAAGTGTCCCGGAGCAGTAGCAAGCTACCATGGCTCGGTGGAAACACTAGGAGACATTTCCCGGTAAGAGAGGCTACCAAGGATAAACAACTAGGTTGTCAGATCCCACACATACCAAGCATTTCAATAACATACACACAATATGCTCGATATGTGCAAATACAACATGGCATCACAACATGACTCTACAACTCAAGTA
>NC_041380.1:434888725-435017671 GCF_002162155.2 Triticum dicoccoides
GCTGGGCCGGCTACAGGTAAGTGGCCCAGGTACTTCCTTCTCTCTCTCTCTTTTATTTCTATTTCAGTTCTGTTTTCTTTTTTTAATTCTTTTGCCACTGTTTTGAATTAAAATAATAATTCAAACAATGCCAAAGCTCCTCTGAATATTTTATATTGCTAGATGGACTTTTCCAAAAGCTTATAAAATATTTCAGGGGGTATTTGAAATTATATTCTAATTATATGAATATAATTCAAATTCAAATAGCTAATGAATTAAATCCAAAGTCCCAAAAATAAATCCTTAAAAATGTTCAATATTTTGGTTGGGACCAGAACCCTTACCAAAAATTATCAAACATTTAAGAAGAGCCTTTTGGAGCAATGAATGAGATTTCTAGGGTTTTTGCCCCTCTTTTATTTAGGGTTTTGAGGCTTCCAATATTCCTCAATTCAAGTTTCAAAAATATAGACATGATGCACACATGAAGCTAGCCTAGAGCAATGCCAGAAACTAGGGATGTGACATCTGATGGTGTGTTGTGTTCTGTTCAATACGCTCCAACAAACGGTTGGTCTCCTGCTTGTTTCTCTCAGCCTCTAGCATAACTTCTGCCAAAGAGGGAGGGTGAGGCAGATTTGTATCCCCAACTCTGCTGCCTTCGGCCTGCTCTGGGGGAGCAGGGTTGTTGCGGGTGTTGACCATCCTAGGAAAAACAAGACAATGGTTTAGTCCAACATGACAAGATTCTGACATAGAATGTAGAATGTAATGGACAACTCAGAATGCAAGATGATCATCCGTATGACATGGTAGATACAGAAACTACTTCTTTTATTCCATCATCATACACACCATACGAGGTTTAGTACAAGACCAACAAGTACTACTACGATGAGAGGAGGATTACATATCATCGGAGGCATCCCAAGCTCCTATACATTATTTTTCCTACACCCCCGGAATTACTACACGCTAAGTCATATTCCACAAGTCACGCAGGACGGTGGAAATACAACTATTACAATACCTAGTGGATCTACTGCTATCTCAGTCATCTCTGTAGTAGTTCTCATAGAAGTATCCTCCATAGCCTGGAAGTTCAACGTGAGCATCACATCAGGTTGTAAGCGCACTAGTAGAAGAAGGGTCAAACGTGAAGCACATTAGTGCCGGTTTGAATTTGAGCCGGCACTAATGGTACCATTAGTGCCGGTTCGAACGGCTATGCATTAATGCCGGTTCGTATTGAACCTATAGTACCGGTTCGTGCCACGAACCGGTACTAAAGGGGTGATGGCAGGCTGGCATCAGGCCGGGGCCCCACGATCACCTTTAGTACCGGTTCGTGTCACAAACCGGTACTAAAGGGATAACCTTTAGTACCGGTTTGTGCCACGAACTGGTACTAAAGGGGTCTGACCTATAGTACCGGTTTGTGACACAAACCGGCACTATAGGGCAATTTTCAAACTCGACCCCCTCCCCCCCCCCACCCGTGTGTCGCCATTTCAGTTCTGAAAAAATCAAAAGAAAATGATAAAAACTTCAAAAAATAAAATCCTTCGAGAGGTAGTTATATTACTACATCTACTAGTTAGGAAAAATTGAAAACTTAAATTTCGACATGTTTTGCAAAAAGTGTAGGGAAAATGTAAAACGGCTATAACTTTTGCATACGATGTCGGAAAAAAACATATAATATATCAAAAAATTCAGCACGAAAATCCGCATCCGATGGAGACGGCCTACGACCCATTTGCAATTTTTTAGAATCCTCAAATTCCAAAAGGAAAAAAGGATATGGTCAAATTTAATTTTTTTAAAATTTTTGTTAAATCTGGTCAAACTACTTATTCAAGAAGTATTAATATTACTACATAATTATTCAAGAATATTATTGTTACTAAATAATTATTTCATTTTTTTGAATTTTGGTCAAATCTGGTCTAACTATGGTCAAACTGTGGTCAAACTATGGTCAAACTATGGTCAAACTTATTCAAGAAATATTAGTGTTACTCAATAATTACTGTTTTTAAGAATAATAGTTTCAAACTCAAATAGTGAAATGTGTGACTTCATGCTCAAGCTAAACTCCTGAGGGTTAATAGGATTGGCATCTTACTATTGTCAGGAAAACAACAAGTGCAGACTTGGAAACGAAGGAGAATAGAACCCGAAAGTTAAGCGTGCTCAGGGCTGGAGTAGTGAGAGGGATGGGTGACCGGTCGGGGAGTTAGATGATTTGGAATGAGTGATCCACACTTGAGCAGTTAAGAGAGGTGATTAGAGACTAAATCACCAAATAATTCAGAAAAATTAAAAATCGAAAAAATAAAAATAAAAATAAAAAAAATCCAAATTTTTTAAAAAAAAATTCAAAAAAAAACCTTTAGTACCGGTTGGTAACACCAACCGGTACTAAAGGTCCCCCATACCAGGGCGCGAGCTCACGCCACGTGGTGGCACTTTAGCGCCGGTTTGTGCCGAACCGGTACTAAAGGGGGGGCCTTTAGTGCCCACCAATTAGTGCCGGTTATGGAACCGGCACTAAAGGCCCTTACAAACCGGTTTTAAAGCTCCGTTTTCTACTAGTGGCGCAGTGCTCGTCGTCGAACAAGAAATGGACGGACAAAAATTTCCCCTTCAAAAGCCGGTCTATTATGTGTCCACTGTCCTCACTCCCTGCAAATCACGGTACCCGCATTATCAAAAGATTGCGTACGCGGTATTCATGGCAGCCCAGAAGCTATGACACTACTTTCAAGAGTGTTCAATAACTGTAGCCTCGGAAGTACCACTTAACGATATTATAAACAACCGTGACACAACGGGCCGGATTGCAAAATAGGCCATTGAGCTCCTCCCGTTCGACATAACCTATAAGCCACGACGAGCCATCAAGTCGCAAGTTCCGGCCGACTTCGTCGCAGAATGGACGGAGGCCGAACTCCCTAAAGAGTACGGCACATATTCAAATTGGATCATGCATTTCGACGGCTCCAAGATGTTGGCCGGACTGGGGGCCGGCGTCGTGTTGACGTCTCCCACAGGAGACACAGTTCAATACGTACTCCATATTATGTACACAGAATCCAACAATGCAACCGAATATGAGGCCCTTTTACATGGTCTCCGGATGGCAGTATCCATGGGCATTCAACGCCTAGAGGTGCGCGGGGACTTGAACCTCGCAATATCCCAAATAAATAGAGACTTCGATGCCAAGGATCCAAAAATGGCAGCTTACCTCAACACCATCCTAAAAATGTCAGCTCGATTCGAGGGGCTTGAATTTCACCATATAGCCCGGGAAAATAATCAGGCGGAAGATGTCCTAGCACGCATCGGAGCAAAACGCGATGTAGTTCCCCCCAACATCTTCTTCGAAAGGCTGTTCAAGCCATCCGTAGTATGGGAAGGGGAGCTGAACAATAACAGCCCGGACCCAACCGCACTGCCCGACACCGAACATTCTGACACAATCGGAGGCTCTGGCAATGAAATAACACCCCCAGCCCACGTAATAATGGCCATCATCGCCCCGTGGACAGAACCATTCCTCGCCTACCTTACTAGGAAGGAACTCCCTGAGGACCAAAATGAGGCACGCTGCATAGTGCGGCGATCCAAAGCCTACAAAGTCCATGAAGGAGAGATTTATAAGAAAAGCACTACCGGAGTCCTTCAAAGGTGCATCTCCGAAGAGGAAGGGCAGAACCTCCTGGCTGAAATTCATGCCGGACTCGGTGGTCATCACGCTGCAGCTCGGTCCCTTGTAAGCAAGGCCTTCCGTACAGGCTTTTATTGGCCGACGGCTCGGGCAGACGCCCAGGACTTAGTCCAAAAATGCACCGGTTGCCAGCTCTTTGCAAACCAAAGCCATATACCACCCACTGCCCTCCAAACTATCCCCATCACTTGGACCTTCACGGTCTGGGGGCTTGACATGGTTGGACCCCTTAAAGGTGGAACCCACAAGCAAAAATACTTACTGGTCATGGTGGATAAGTTCACCAAATGGATAGAAGCCAAGCCTGTTAAGATGGCCGAATCCGGACTGGTGATAGACTTTATATCCGGGGTTGTACACCGTTACGGCGTCCCCCACAACATCATCACTGATAACGACACAAACTTTACTGCCGACGAGGTAAAACTCTGGTGCAAAAACATGGGCATCAAGCTCGATTATGCTTCCATCTATCACCCACAAACTAATGGCCAGGTCGAACATGCAAATGGTCATATCATCAGTGGCATCAAACCTAGATTAGTGCGGTCCCTCAAGGAATCGAGCACGCAATGGGTAGAGGAGATCGAGTCCGTACTCTGGGGGCTGCGGACAACGTTGAATCGCACCACCGGATACACACCATTCTTTATGGTGTACGGCGTAGAGGCAGTTTTGCCTTGCGACATAATTCATGACTCACCTCGAGTGCGCATGTACGAAGAAAGAGAAGCCGAGATCGATCGGCAGGACAGTTTGGATGCATTAGAGGAGGAGCGTGACGCGGCAAAAGCCCGTTCCACATTCTATCAACAGCAGGCTCGAAGATACCAAAGCAGAGAAGTACGGGCCAAAAATTACAACATTGGCGAATTAGTTCTACGCCTGCCGGACAAGAAAAAGGACAAACTCAAGCCCAAGTGGGAAGGTCCCTTCATAATCGACCAAGTCCTGACTGGTGGAGCGTACCGCCTGCGAGATGCATCGGATAACAAACTCGAGTGGAACCCATGGAACGCAGCCCGTCTCCGAAGATTCTATGCCTAGCACTGGACTCTGTGTTCGTCTCCTTCCTCTGTCCATTTTTTATATACTATTTGTCTTACATTTCTCTCCTTCTCCCTTTCCTTTCTCTTATAGCCTTTAAAGGCTCATCAAATTACGTGCTATTCGCACTCATTAAATCTGGGGGCTTCTTTTAACAGAAGCTTATTTATACGGTCTTCATGCCCAACACATGTGTTACACTTCCGCATGTACCTTTTATTTCACCATTATATGCATCGATATGACTTAAGTTTTGGCCAAGCTGGGTTGCCTGGCTCCTGTGCTTACCCCTACGTTCCCGATTGTTCAGCTAGGCGGTATAGGGAGCACCTCTGCGATTGTTACTGCCGGATCAGCCGGATGTGTACCTCAGACTGGGTGAAGCCGAAAGCTAGTGTTCTTAAGGGAATATTCGGTCGGTGACCTAAAAGATGATCTTCTCATTTATCTATTTATTTATGCGCCCCCAGATGCTTTTTTTCCCGCGACTTTTTCGCGGAATGGGCATGCACTTTAGGGCATGCCTCCCAGGGAAAGGAACCCCTAACGGAACTATTCTCAATGGAAGATGTTTCTTACTAACCATGTAATATAACATAACTAGTCGGGCACTTGTCTGTTCACGCACTAATGACCCCTACGCCTGGTCTCCATGCATTCCCCGGTTCTTATATAATCGCATGGGAATTCGGACACACTCCGGACCGTCAGGTCCCGAGGCTGAAGCGAAAAGGCCGGCCATGACAAACGATCTACAATCCGGCTAGAAGGCATTATAAATGTCAATTACATTACATAGTCATTTTGACTGATTGTATTCCTCTTCAATACCATCTAACAGGTTGTCTAATTTACAGTCCTGCTGGGAATACTTTGCGGCCAATTCTACTTGAATATTTACCATCTAACAGGTTGACTAAGCTTACATGGATCTCCTTCCCATCGGGCCCCACAGGACCGACCTCGGCCATGTGGTTGGGTCAGCCTTTGTGTACCGCGTCTTCACCATGGCCCAGGCCTCCCTAGCGCCTTGACGGCATGCCGATATCTTCCACAATCGGAAGCGCTGCCGTGCTCCCCTTAGCTTCTCCGCAAGCTCTCCAAGAACTTCAGGCATGGAGATGGATGGCCACAGGGCCTGGGCAAAGCCTTGCATCACCTGCCGAACTCGATCGAGCAGTTGCGAGAGCTTGGGAAGAAGGTCACCCGTAGAATCGGGCATCTCCTCTGCAGGACAACCTGTTAGCACACCTATAGACATTGCTCTGATAGTCGACTTCCCCGCCGAACTTTCTTTCAAAGGTTCGTTCAAGCACTTACTAAATATGCCACGCCGAAGCCGCTGATTCTCCTTAACGGAGTCTGACAGCTGGGCACGAACATCTTTCAGCTCGACGCCCAGCTTGGTGTTGGCATCTTGGAGATCGTTCTTCTCCCGTCTCACCTTTGTCAGCACCTTCTCACCAGCCTTTAGCTGGCGTAGGAGGTGTTGCCTTTCCGGATTCAATTCGGCGCCATCTGCAATTTCATTTATCAGATTCGCACCCATGTCGTGCTTCACAAAATACTTATCTTTCGAAGTGTATATTACCAGAGGGGGTCTCCTTGGGCTCCCCTCCCGCGGCTAGTGCAGCCTCAAGTTGGGCTTTGCACTCTTCCAGCTCCTTGGACAGTAGGGAACTCTTTTCTGTAAGAACCTGCATAACAAATGATCCTTAAATCAGTCATTCTAATTGTTTCAAGTCTCGGGGGCTACTGGTATATATATATATATATATAATTACCAAAATTTTCTTATCCGTATGTCTTTTACATATTGCTCCGTGGCTCTGGCTAGACAATTTTGAGCGGCACGGAGGTATGCATCTCCTGAATTAAAGGCATCTGATGCCTCTTGGGAGAAACAAGCGTCACGAAGAATTGTGTGGCGACGCCTGTGGTTCATGGCACTCTCCACCTCAGAGTTGGTGGCAGACAACCTGTCCACATCCTCCATCGGAGGAGCGTTCGGTGTGCGCCTTTTATTCGCCTCCGCCTCCGGACCAGGCTTGGGAGCCTAGCTGGTGGAGGCGCGGTTGGCAGCCTCTCCGGGTATAGTCCGGCGAGGTCTCTTTATCCCGAAGAGAGCACGTTAATATGCCTCGCAGGTGTAACACCTGGGATAAGGGGGCGCGCCATACCTTTGCGCTGATGCCTCGGTCCGGACTGCACCTCTTTTCTGCCCACGGGGCCCTGCGGCCCCTCGTTGGCTTGCCGCCGCAGGTTCGGCCTCCTGTCTCAAAAACCTCCCCTACAAAGCTCGGTTGTAATCAGGAAACTGAAAACACGAGAGGGCGGACACCTATTCGGGGTACTGGGACTTCGATCTCAGTTACCTGGGAGGCCGGGATTAGCCGTGGGTAATTGGCCGTAATGGCCACCAAGGCGTTGTCCTTGCTCAATCGATGGAACACTCCATCAATCAGCTCTACAGATATGTCCGGATCCTCTAGAGAGGCCGGGTCGAGGGACCTTCCTGGGTCCTCGGGTTGTGGAGGAGGGCTGTTTATTTCCTTAACAGCCTGGCACAGTTCCTGGGTTGAAGTCGTTAAACTGAATATTTAACAATGGGAATACAAAACAGATGGGCAAGTAAATGCGGCCGCTTACCCAGCTTGGGGGATTGTGCATAGAGAATCCACCTTGTGGGTTGACGCGGAGAAATTCCTCCTCTTCTCCCTTATACGAAGTGGACAAGATCTTTAGTAGAGCGGCAGCTGAATCTGGCCCCTTACGGCCGTAGCGGGTGGCGTCGTCCTCCCCATTGAAGTCCCACATGGGGTGGCTTCTATACTGAAGCGACTGCACCACCCGCATAATGCATTCGGCCATAATCCCGATCATGGTCAGTCCGGAATGGGCTAACAATCTTATTCGGCCCATCAGGTAAATGATGTCCCTGTCACTTTCCCTCTGAGGGCTCCGTGGACGCCAGCTTAGGCGCTTCTTTAAGGGAGCACCGTCGAACTCAGGGAGGCCAATCCGAACAGGATCCGGCAGCGGGACGTCCTCTATATAAAACCATTCCGAAGGCCAGTCTTCGGACGCCTTCTTTGGGGTTCCGGATAGATATCCGGTCCCGGCGATGCGCCACACTTCGGCTCCGCCCACTTGATATATTGACCCCTCGTTAGAGCGGGGCACAAGGCAGAATAACCTTTTCCATAGCCCGAAATGAGCCTCAACACCCAAAAACAGCTCGCAGAGGTCTACGAAGCCCGCGATATGCAATACGGAGGCCGGCGTGAGATTGTGTAGCTGGAGGCCGTAGAACTCCAGCAGCCCCCGGAGAAATGGATGGATTGGAAATCCGAGCCCTCTTATTAAATAAGGGACAAGGCATACCGGCTCTCCTTTGGAGGGATTAGGGGCACTCTCCGCTTGCTTTCCGCCGTTATAGATGGCAAGACCGGCTCGAACCAGGATCATATAAGCCAGGGGGAGAAATCCCTTGGTCTGGAGCGTCACTAGCTCGCTATGCGGGATGAAGCATCTCTCCCAATATCCAGGCTGAGGGCTGGAATGGCGAAAGGAGGAGTTGCGATGGCTGGCCATGGTGGAATGGACCTTTGTCGGATGCGCTCTGATGAACACTCGCGAAGGGCGAAGATCTAGTTTGGATCTAAATCCTCGTCCCCTTAAATGGGCAGCTCATTTACACGGCTAGGGGTGTGAATGAAAAAACACTCAGACTTTTCATATTCGTTTGACACGTGGGAGACGGCCATTATTGTGCGTAGAAGCCAAGGAGCGCAACATTTATAAGAAACCGGACTTTATTCAATAGGTACACGGAATTTGGAGGAGAACCCGCCTTGCAATGCCGAAGACAATCTGCGCGCTGGACTCATCGTCATTGAAGCCTGGTTCGGCGGCTACTGAGGGAGTCCTGGATTAGGGGCTGTCCGGATGGCTGGACTATACCTTCAGTCGGACTCCTGGACTATGAAGATACAAGACTGAAGACTTCGTCCCGTGTCCGGAAGGGACTTTCCTTGGCGTGGAAGGCAAGCTTGGCGATACGGACATGTAGATCTCCTACCATTGTAACCGACTTTGTGTAACCCTAACCCTCTCCGATGTCTATATAAACTGGAGGGTTTTAGTCCGTAGGACAACAGACAGAACAACAATCATACCATAGGCTAGCTTCTAGGGTTTAGCCACCCCGATCTCGTGGTAGATCTACTCTTGTACTACCCATATCATCAATATTAATCAAGCAGGACGTAGGGTTTTACCTCCATCGAGAGGGCCCGAACCTGGGTAAAACTTCATGTCCCTTGCCTCCTATTACCATCCGGCCTAGACCCACAGTTCGGGACCCCCTACCCGAGATCCGCCAGTTTTGACACCGACAGGCGCCTTGGCCCGTTTCTGCGCGACACAGGGAATCCGATTGGACCTGACGTCCGTTGCTCACCCATAGTCAAATGGCAAGGTGGAGCGAGCAATCGACCTCATTTTATCTGGCATCAAGCCTCGACTGGTCGAACCTCTGGAGCGGTTGGTCGGGTGTTGGCTCGACGAGCTGCCAGCCGTCCTCTAGAGCCTACGTACAACTTCGAACAAGTCAACCGAAGCCGTCATCCCGACGAACATAGAATTCGACTACCCTCGAGTCACCATGTACACCGAAAAGGAGGCAAAAGAAGCACGACAAGACGGCGTCGATCAGCTAGAAGAAGGCCGACTATTGGCACTCAACCGGTCTACCATCTACCAGCAGAGTCTACGCCGATACTACAATCGAAAGGTTAAGCCAAGATCCTTCCAAGAAGGAGACCTTGTGCTCCGGCTGATCTAGCAAACTGCCAGCCAGCACAAGCTCTCGGCACCTTGGGAAGGCCCCTTCATCATCAGCAAGGTGTTGGGCAATGACTCCTACTACCTCATCGATGCTCAGAAGCCTCGAGCACGCAAAAGAGATGACTCTGGCAAGGAGACGGAATGATCATGGAATGCAAATCTCCTTCGAAGGTTTTACAGTTGATACAGTATGTACCATGGCAACTTTTGTATTAAGTACAAAGACTCCGGGTCCCTCGAGGAGAGCTCGGGGACTGCCCTCTTTTATCCATATGATAAACACTATGCATGTCAGTTGTGTTATTTCTATAATCTGTCTGGCACGGGGTTCGACCAGTCGACCCGGGGACTTGCCGCCTTGTGCTATGAAATGCTTCCTGCAGCCAGACAAGTAATGTGTTGGCACCTAAGCTTTCTCCTGCCAGAAGTAGTAGCTCGCAGAGCGAATGTTTTGTCGGCAGGAGTAAAGGCAGAAAGGGTGACTGCATGAAAAATGGCTAAGGATCCAAAGCATAAACATAGTCCAAGTCGGCTTCCTGCCTCGCCGGCCAGCTGTTAAGTAGCCGGCTGTCCGATTTCAACTTCACTTGCTAGAAAACTCTAGTCGGCTAAGTACTTGCCTTCCCAAAAGTGGCTAAGTACTTGACCCAGCCACAGTCCATGGAACGGCTGTTCGTCTAGCAAGACGACAACTAAGGGAAGGCAACAAAGGAAAAAAGCCAAAGAGCAACAATCAAGGAAAGATAGAACTTGGTAAATATTTACACATCACAAGGCCCTTGGACGACATCCAACATGAGTTTGAAATACACCCTATGGGTGGAACTGTGCTAAGTTAACAAAGTTTGGTGAGACTAATAAGCAGGAAGAAATAAAGGAAAAATGGCAGCCTAGGAAGCAGCAGGCGGGTTCGGCGGAATGGTGGATTCGGTGGCACCGTCTGGTTGAGCGGCCGGCTGGTCGCTCTTCGCTTTGTCACCTTCAGCAGCAGCCGGCCTGCTTGGGCGTGGCTCGTTGCTGTAGGCGCGGCCGAGTTGAGGCTGGCCGTCCGCTCCGACCTCTGGCGGCCCCTCCTCGCCTTCCTCTTCCTCCTCGTCTTCTCCCTCGTTGCTGGAGTCGATCACCTCGACCGAGTCTTCCCCGTCCTTCGGGTTCAGCCTGAACCATTCTGGTGGCGCCTCAGCACCGTTCTCGGCCAGCTCCGGGATGAAGACGCCGGTGTCGGTGTACTCGGCGATTGCTACCGCCCGCCTGACAAGCTCACCCTCCACTGCCGCCAACTCCTCCTGGGCTTCCTGGCAAAACGTGGTCAACTAGGCAAGATTTAGCCCAGGGTACCACGCGTTGACAAACTATAGGGCCCAGCGTGCTCCGCCCGAGCCAAGGAGCCCTTCCACGCCTCAAGGCGGCCGGCCGCCACCTCCACCCAGTCGGCAGTCCGGCTGGGGGTTCGCGGAGCCAGCATGTCGGGGCATAGGGCAGCGATTGCCTGGGCGCCGACACGCTGAAGGCGGCGCAACATCCGATGAGTCGGCCGAAGACGAGCCTAGATGCTAAGAAGCTGCTCGCGGAGAGTGGGAGGGGCATTGGCAGTGATCTGGTCACCTTCTGCCCTCCGTCCTTCGTGGTCGGCCTCAATAGCCAGGTTGGCAGCACCAGAGTGACTGGGGAAGTAGTCTGCTAGGGAAAAAAAGCAAAGAGTTAGATCACAAACAAGAAGTCGGCTCGATTAGAAGCTGGCGATTTGAAGAAAGAGTAAAGAAGGCAGCTTATCGTCGACCATGTCTTTGATCTCGCCAAAGCCGGCTGTCAGCATCGCCTCCTTGTCGGTCCAGGCGGAGCGCTCGATCTAGAACTCAGCAAGGAGACCCGCTTCCTTGTCCTCGGCCTCCTTCTAAGCCTTCTTGAGAAGTTCCGCCTGCTCCGCCAATTGTGTGGCCAGCCGGTCGCGCTCTTCGGCCAGCTTGTTGCAGTCCACCTCCTTGGCACGCAGCGCGGTGTTGGCTACGCCCAGCTGCCATTGAAGGGTGGCGTTGGCCTCTACAGAAGTAGAAAAAAGAAAGAGATATCAGCAATCGACGGAGAAAAAGAATATTCGCTAGGAAGATCCGGCCCGACTGCTCAGCAGTTGGCCCGAATCTCGGGGACTACAGCCCGCGGGTGCACCAGCGCGCCACCGCAGAGAAAGAAAAAGACTTACTCCAGCTCTCCGACAAGTCGACGACCTAGTGATCCAACTCCTGGACTTTGGAGTTGAAGGCGGCTGCACGAAGGTTATGATAATCCTGCAGCAAAGATAATAGACAAGCGTTAGTACTCGGAGCTTGCCAATTAAAGTTCTGGGCCGCCTGCTCAGCAGCAGGCCCCAAACATGGGGACTACACGAAGTGGGTGCGCCTGTGCGCCCCCACAAAGCAGTACAAGAATTAAAAATAAAAAGAAGCAAGAAGCTTACCCGGATGGCTGCTCGCGACTCCAGGAATGCATTGTTGCAGTGCTTGAGTGCATCGGCTTCTGTGCGGAGCTTGGCCTGGACGTCCAGGATTGCCTTGTTCAAGGGGCCCGTCCCACCTCCCCGCACCCAGTCAACGGGCGCGGCACTGGTCGCCTCGGCATCCGGGATCGACGAGCTCGCGGTGCCGACTTCTTGAGGCCACGGTGCCAAGACCGCCTTCGCAAATCAGCGGTGCGAGGGTGTGCGGACCTTGGGAGTTGGACCTGTCATTGGCCCATCTCCGGCTGGTGGCACGGCGGGTCAGTCGGTAGTTTCTCTCGCGCCTCCTCAGAAGGAGGTGGCGGAGGCATGTTTATGTCCGGCATGACGACATCACCACCGTCCCTGTCCATGATCGGGTGCTCGTCACCAGCTTCCTCAGTCGGCACCACGAACTCTGGTGGTGGCGGTGCGGAGTTCGGGGGGTGACGAATATCGCCGACTGATGGCACGCGTCTTCCTCAGCCTGCTTCTTCACCACAGCGGCGACCTCGGCCTCCGCCAGCTTCTTCAAAGCGGCAGCCTCCGCCTTGTATGACTCCGCCTTCTCCAGGCGGGCAGCTTCCCGCTCCTCACGCGCCTCCCACATTGTCACACCCTGCATTTTGTAACACTTCATTTGCATTATTAAAGCATGAAAATTTGGACCAACAAAAAAAACTTTTGCATTGTTTGCCTTTTTATTTTGGAGTTGGTTTTTCTCTCTGTGATTTTTCTAGTGCTCTTTAAAGTCAACTACTCCACCTTCTGTACTTCATCTCCTTGCCCCAAACTTCTGCCCAATGATCATGCCATGTGTATAGTACAATATAGTATTTTCTTACAAAAATAATTTGGCCAAAAAGTATTTTCTAAAATTAGATTTCCAAAAACCCTTGAATTGAGATTTGCACTGCAAGTACTTAATTAAGGGCAGCAAAAATATTTCCAAAAGTATTTTTGACTCCTATTAGATATAGGATACCCATAAACCCCAAAAATATAATTTTAAAAGTTATTTTCCTATTTTATTTAAAGGCTTTTTCTTAAGGCCATAAATGGTCTTTAATAGGGAAAAATTATTTTATTGATTCACAAATATTTGACAAAAATCAGGGAAACTCAGTGGGCATATATTTCCCATATATAAGAGTTTCAACACATGGTCATGTTCAAAATATTGGACAAAACCTCCCAAAACCATTTCTGCCCATTTCAAGGATTTGAAATATTTCTACAGGAAATATTTTCATAAAAATCCAAGAAAAATCCAGCAAGTCAAAAATGCATGTTGTGATCACCTTGCAAAGCCTCAAGTCAATTAAAGTCATTTTGGTTCACCAAAATGCCCCAAAACCCTTTTTTGTCCAGAACCAAATTTGAGCAACTCTACATTGCCAAGTGTGTTCTTTTAATCTGAATTTTTCTGGACATGTTCAAATCCCCAAATGATGACGCTAAACCAAGTGGTGCATCAAGGAGAATGGTTTTGCATGACTAGATCTTGGAAAACCCATTTCTGCTAATTTCTAGGGTTTACCAAAGTTACATTGGCTACTTTGCCCAAATGAGCTCAAACTTGGTGGAACATCCTATTTCTAAGTGTCGTTCCATCCTGTTAAGTATCATGGCAATTGGAGTTCATTTGCTTGCCAAAACCTTTATCAAACACCTTCTGCCATTTTTCCAAAAACACCATTTTGACCCCTTCCACTAATCTCCTTGAGCTCAACTTTTTACCACAGCTCCTCCTAGTCCCCTTTCACCTCCAGTATCAATGCAAATCCACAGCTCACTTACTGGATGGGTAAAACCCCGCTTCCTCTCTATGGACAGCCCATTTGCACACTTCTTCTTCCTCTCCCCTCACCCTAGTGGCCATCCATGGCATCCAATGCTTCCTCCCCTTTCTTTACTCCTTCCAAGAGCTACCAGACATGCTTGTCCGTGTCCTCCTTGTCCGCACTGTAGCCGCCCCCTGCCAAGCACCTCCAGCCACCACGGGCCTCCCCCGCGCGCCTGCCGATGCGCCTCGGCGTCCGCAACACGCTACGCGGTCGGCCCCCTCCTCTCTCCTCCTCCCTGCGCCTCCGCGCTAGCAAACATAGGCCGCCTGAGCGCGCCAATGGTGCGGCTCACACGCGCGCGCCTCTAACCTCTCCCACTCCCTCTCTTTATCTCACCTGACGTGGTCGACGTCCAGGAACACCCCAGACACCACGCCTGCTTTCCCCGAGCCCTGCAGCGACGAGCGTGAGCTCGCCGGCGCATAGGTCTACGGGACCTCACCGTTCGCCTATTTAAAGGCCTTCCTGAGCCCTCCTCTCCTCACCACTCGCTCTCTCATTCCCCTAATCATCCCCCTGCACCCCCAGTTCGCCTCCTGAGCCGCCCGAGCTCGAGATCGAGCTCGAGCTCCGCCGCTTCGGCTCGCCGGAGTTCGCGAGGTATAGGCCTCCCCCGCTCCTCCTCTGCCTCGATCTGGAACCCCTGCATCCCACTGATCATTTCCCCTCTCTCCTCCACCTCGTTTGCAGCCGGAGTCGGCCGGAACCGTCGACACCCGAAGCTCCTCCGCCGCAAGACCTCGTTGCTGGCAAACCAGGCAACTCCGGTGACGTCCACCACCTACACCCGAACGGCGACACGATGCTGAGCCCAGCCGTGCCCTCGCCCGACCTCGCCGTCCCCTGCATCGTCGCCGGTGAGCTCGCCGGCCGCCTGGACTCAGGGTTAGGGATGACAGGCGGGCCCCGCCTGTCAGCCTCTCCCCTTCATCGTCCCCTCTCTCTAGCTGACACCTGGGCCCTGCCTGTCAGGTTTAAACCTGGCGCGCGCGCGTGCACCAGTGCGCTGGGCCGCCTCGCTGGCTGGGCCTGTTGCCCTGCGGCTGTTCTGGCCCAGCAGGCACAGGGCCCTTTTTCTTTTTCTTTTCTGTCACTTTTTCCAAAAATTCTACAGGACAGAATATATGTCCAAATGAATTAATTCCAATTCCTAAATTCCTAAAATATTGCAACCTATTTAATGGTGCAACTTTCATTCAAATCCAACAACCTTTTCTTCACTATAAATATTTAAATGTGATTTTAATCATTTAAATATGCCTTTGTAAATCCATTTCTCCTATTCTGCGACACCAAGTCCAAAACTAGGAATTTTCCCCTTCTTAGTTTTCAACCTAGTATTTTACAAAAATGAGTTGACATTTTTCTGAGCACTTTGGTTTTTCTGTTTTATTATTGCCTTATTTTTCTCGTTATTATTTTGCGACGATAGATTGCGTTGCTGACGAAGGAGTTGGACCTGAAGACTTTGAAGACCCAGAAGACTTTGTTGAGCCAGGCAAGCAGCCCTTTGACCATGTCTATGAACCCCTTATTATGCATTTCATATAGCACTTTATTATTGTTGCATCGGAATCATGATGAGGTGGAACCACTTTGATGGTTTGCCTCCGTTACTTCCTCGTTGATACTTGCATTGTGCATGACCCTACCTCCTTATGAGAGTTATGCCGGTGGGAGTAGATAGGATGCTAAAGTAGTTGCTACGCAAAAAGGGGACGGGTATATGCATAGTGATGGAGACAAAGTATTTTCAAAGGACTTTTCGAAAACCCCGTCGGGTGCCACTTATGCTCGAGGGAGATGATGAGTTGGGTAGACACTTGATGACGAAGTGGTGTACCGAGGCAAGCGTGTGTGTTGTTTTCAAAGCGGATTGGTTTAAGTTGCGACCGTTATTCCAACCTTACATGCGCAACCACTCTACCCTTTTATGGGAAAGGTCATTATTGATTACCTAGGCCGATACTAGCTTGGAGCCCGCATTACTAGTGACGGGAGAGAGTTGGTGCTCTCTCTCGGGACGGGGTCGTGCCAGGTAGGGCGTCCAAGAACATTTTTATGCGGCACCGGACACACCGTTGGTACCCCGTGCCAGTGGTATGTGATGAATATGGGAGCAAGGCTCCACAATTTTTAAGTTGTGAAATGTTGGGCACGGGGGTTACTACCAATCGAGTGGACTCCATGTTAGTGTCGTCTAGGGAAAGATAGTGATCGGGTGCTTACCCCGGGTACTTGAGGTACCGCGGGTCGTGGATGACACGGAAGTTCCCCGGATCTTGTGGGTAAAGTGTGTGTAAAACTATTCGAATAGCCATGTCCATGGTCAAGGACAGTTGGGTAACTGCTCTTGGGCTACGTCCACTTGTTTACAAACCAGCGTGTGTGTTGGATAAGTGGTAAGAACTACTTGGGTCAAGTCAAGGACTTGACATGATTGAGTTGGGTTGGTGCCCGCTCTATTTATGTTGATATCTGTAACCTGTCCTCATGGTTACTTGAATTCTCCTGATGCATGTCTTACGAGTGGTCGAACTTGTCATTGCACTCAAAACTAGCTTTCCGCAAAAATTTACCTATATCATGCATTTTTGTATCTTGAACCAAAACATGGGTTGCTTGCGAGTACATTCAAAGTACTCATTGGCTTGCCATTGGTTATTTAATTGGCCAGGCATGGAAGAACAGGAGTTCGAAGAAGAATTCTGTGGAGATGAACATGCGAACTAGGACGCTTCCCAGTCAGAATGCCTGTAGGGTTAACGCAGATGGCATGGGTTCTACTTATCGACGAAGATTTCAGCTGCTTGTGTTTCATTTGATGTTCAGCCCTTAAGGCTTTATCAATGTAAGGCTTGACCATAATGGTCATAATTTGTGTAAGACGATATGTATGGATGTAAGACTCTTGTTATTCAGCTTCTGTGTGTTTAGTGAGCATTGATCTCTGGGATCACTGTACACGTGCATTCGGTGATCACGACTTATGAGTCGGGGTCCCCACACGCGCGTTTCGCTCCGTCACCTCCTGGAGGTCGGCGGCCGGATCGATTCACCGGGTCGTAGTGGAGGTCATCGTCGACCCCATGATGGAGGCGGTGACCGACTTCTCGAGGGAGAGCGGAGCCCTAAAATCAAGGAAATAAAAGAAAGGAAGTATAAGGGAAAGGGAGACCTAACAAGAAAGAAAGCATAAGGGAAAGAAACTTACGCCGACACCATAGGGGGCGCCTTTGGGAGCTTCTGGTACTTGTTTGCCTTCGCCGTGGCCTCCTTCCGCCTGGTCGTGGCGATGGGATTCTTGGGTTTCTTCGGCGCGCTGCCAAACAAGGTGACGTCTTGCTTGCGCTTGCGCGTGCCGCCTCAGGCTGCCGGCTCGCCCGAGGGCCCCAAGTCCGCCTTGCCAGCACCCCACGCGGGGCGTGGCTCTTCTTCGTCCTCATCGTCATCAGGCAAGGTCTCGATGCCAGCTTCTTCGGAGCCGCCTGCTTCATAGACACCGTCTGTCGCGGTGTCCTCCAAGGCGGCCGCCCCCAAGTCGGGGTCGTCCACGTCGCTCACCGCCCTGTCTGGCTGGTAGTCATCGCCCGCCCCTACGATGGCGGCCGTCGCGTCCGACATGTAGATCTATTTCAGATGATGAGAGGCCGGCTGATCAAGACCAAGATCAATACTAAGGTGAGTATCGAAGAGAGAGAATCGGAAAAGTTACCGCAGATGGCGGATCGGCGCGAGAATATGGCCGCTTGCCGAAACTCCAAGACCCCTCCAGCCTGATGCCGGAGATCTTGTTCACCAGGTTTGTGACTTCGGCAGCCGACATCTCCTTGGTGCTCAGCCGGCACGGGTCGCGGTGCCAGCTCATCTGGCTGATCAAGTGTGGACGACTCTAGAGTGAAAGAACTCGGCGCTCGACGAAGGCAACTAGCAGATCGGACGCCCTGAGGCATTCGATGTTGATCAGCTCCCTGAGCCGTTGGATGACGGCGGCGCCGTCTGCTGATACCGGCTTCGGCTTGTAGCCCCAGCTGGCCCGAGGCTCGGCAGGCAGGTCGGTTTCGTATGCCGGCAGGTTGAGGAAGTCAGCAGCCGGATCCATGTTCTCGATGTAGAAGTAGGACTGCTGCCACATCTTGACCAACTTTGGCAACTTGATGGTGGGGAAGATGTTCCTTGGCGACGGTCGGCGAACCGCGACGAAGGCACCGCACTGGGCAGCCACCTTCCGGACGGAGGTGCCTAGCTTGGTGTAGAAGAAGGCTCCCCACAGCTCGATGGTGGGGAGGATGCCGAGGTATCCTTCGCATATGGTGACGAAGGCGGCGAGGAGCATCACAGTGTTGGGCATGATGTGATGGGGCTGGAGGTGGTATAATTCAAGAAACGAGCGGAGGAAGTCGCTCGTCAGAAGGCCGAAGCCGCGGTTGAAATGCGAGCGGAAGACGACCTGCTTGCCCTCAGCGGGCACTGGCGAGATCTCTGCCTCCGGCGGCACGCGCGCCTTCACATGATCCGCGCCGGGAAGACGTCGCGTCGCGCGGAGGAAGGAAATGTGTTCTTCGTGGACATTGGACCCGTCCCAGTCTCCTCCTCGCTCGCGCGCCATGGAGAACTTGACGAAGGAAAGGTGCGGCGAGGGAGCTGGGAAGTGGGCGGAGCAGAAAAGGCTCAGGCGGACGGGTTCGACAGAAATGGAATGCAGCAGCGCTCCGGCGTGGCTCGGGGGCGCTGCGGCGAGAGGAAGGGGAAAGAGGCAAGAATGGGGTGGAGGGGCGCGCATATCCCGCCGCTCCCTCTCCCCCCTACTTATAGCATGCGGGCTATGAAGCCGAGGGGCCGGGCGTGGGATCATGGAATTAACTATGCCCACTAGCCCACGTCCCCACCTTTAGCGCGCAGGTTACTGCACGTGGTAACTCTGCACGGGAGCGCAACCACCCGCCTCGGCCGCAGCGAATCTGCTCGCGTGCCGAGGCCTGGTGGTGGCAGGCCCGGCATGCTGTCGCGTCCCATCGTGCATATGGGCTTGCAGGCAAGCCCGGCCGGCCGGTGCCACATGGCGCGCCCTCGATGGGTAGCTGACTGAGAAGCTTAGCTAGCACGCCACCTAGTTCGCGCCATCGCATTCGAGATTCCGGAGAGGTCCGACTGGACGCATCCGGCTCCTACCGACCGGCTTCCTAGGAGTAAAACGAAGCTTCCTTCAGGGCACCTGGAGGAGGAAACTATTGAGACTCCTCGGCTCCTCTGCCGCGGAGTCTCACCAGCTTTGGGGACTACTGTCGGAGTAATGGGCCACAGGTAGGCAGACCTGGGTCCCAAAACCTTTCAAGGCATCGGGCCGGCTGCGCCCCTCAAGAGGTCAAGATAAAGCGCCGCTTTCTGGTGGCCGGCTGGCCGAACGACCGACTACCAGAAGACGGCCATGCTCAGGAAGGCGGCTCCGAGACGGGCTGACTCCTGGCATGTGGCTCCAAGACGGGCCGACTCCTGGCATGCGGCCTCCAGAGAGGCTGTCTCCCAGCAGTCGGCCCATAGTGCCCTCGAAGTCTGCACCACCATTAAGAAGACAGGACAGGGCGAGGCAACAGTGTAGTCCATCACCCCCATATCTAGGGCCGGGCGTGGCCACAGTGCTCCATACAGGCGGAGATCTCCGCCCGGCGCGGCACTGTTGCCCCTCCACCCCTGACGCCACTCCTGTCAGGTGAAGCACTGCTCCCACGACCGCTTGTTGGTACGGCCCGAAGACGGCAGGCCCTACAGGTCAGCGAGAGCCCGGAAGACGGTGGGAGTCTCACCAGTCAAACCATGGGAAGCCGACTTTCAGCAGGCGACCCGCTCCTTCCGCAAGGCCCGCGCACCATAAACCAGATAAGACACAGAATAGCTACAGTGATCTCCCACCAAGCGGCGGGACTGTAGCCATGCTCCTCTCACCAAGCACGTGTCATTAGCAACATGGCTACAGTAATCCACAGCCGGCAAGACCCACGAGCGGTGGAGGCGGCTTGTGTGCTGCATACCAGATCAACCGGCAGGCCCCAGCAGCCGGCGGAGAAGCCGGCGACCAGAGAGACTGATGGCTTGGCCCTACGCCCAGTTGGATTACCATTCTACCCCTGGGGGTAGACCTATATAAACCCCCAAGGCACCAATGCAAAGGGTTCGGATTTGTTAGGACTAGACTCACACTCAGAGGGAGAGGAGAGCAAGCCCTGCCTCCTTCTACCTCTGCCATATAGCTCAAGGAACACATTGTACACACTTGAGCCTTAGTGGTCATGCGGAGACCCCGCAGAGCAGGACTAGGGGTGTTATCTCCTAGGAGAGCCCCGAACCTAGGTAAAGTACTACGGCATTCATGTCTACGCCTCATCCCGCTTCCAGGCACCGACGACGTTCTACTCGCTCCCACCATGATAAGCCATCCTTTGGCATATGTCGCACCCAACCCCCGACAAAGTGCTTCTATTGCAAAGGGACTCGTCACTGGAAGCAGAACTTCCCCAAGTATTTGGCGGATAAGAAGGATGGCAAAGTGAACAAAGGTATATTTGATATACATGTTATTGATGTGTACTTTACTAGTGTTTATAGCAACCCCTCAGTATTTGATACTAGTTCAATTGCTAAGATTAGTAACTCGAAACGGGAGTTGTAGAATGAACATAGACTTGTTAAGGGTGAAGTGACGATGCGTGTTGGAAGTGGTTCCAAGATTGATATGATCATCATCGCACACTCCCTATACTTTCGGGTTAGTGTTGAACCTAAATAAATGTTATTTGGTGTTTGCGTTAAGCATGAATATGATTTGATCATGTTTATTGCAATAGGTTATTCATTTAAAGTCAGAGAATAATTGTTGTTCTGTTTACAAGAATAAAACCTTCAATGGTCATACACCCAATGTGAATGGTTTATTGAATCTCGATCATAGTGATACACATATTCATAATATTGAAGCCAAAAGATGAAATTTAATAATAATAGTGCAACTTATTTGTGCCATCGCCGTTTAGGTCATATTGGTGTAAAGCGCATGAAGAAAATCCATGCTGATGGGCTTTTGGAATCACTTGATGCTTGCGAACCATGCCTCATGGGCAAGATGACTAAGACTCCGTTCGCCGGAACAATGGAGCGAGCAACAAACTTGTTGGAAATAATACATACTGATGTATGCAGTCCGGTGAGTGTTGAGGCTCGCGGCAGGTATCATTATTTTCTGACCTTCCCAGATGATTTGAGTAAGATATGGGTATATCTTCTTGATGAAACATAAATCTGAAACATTTGAAAAGTTCAAATAATTTCAGAGTGCAGTGGAAAATCATCGTAATAAGAAAATAAATTTTCCACGATCTGATCATAGAGGAGAATATTTTAGTTACGATTTTGGTCTTCATTTGAAACAATGCGGAATAGTTTCGCAACTCACGCCACCTGGAACACCACAACATGATGGTGTGTCCAAACATCGTAACCGTACTTTATTAGATATGGTGCAATATATGATGTCTCTCACCGATTTACCACTATCATTTTGGGGTTATGCATTAGAGACAGTTGCATTCACGTTAAATAGGGCACCATCTAAATCTGTCAAGATGACACCATATGAACTGTGGTTTGGCAAGAAACCAAAGTTTTCATTTCTTAAATTTGTGGTTGTGGTGCTTATGTGAAAAAGTTTCATCCTAATAAGCTCAAACCCAAATCGGAGAAATGTGTCTTCATAGGATACCCAAAGGAGATAGTTGGGTACACCTTCTATCACAGATTCAAAGGCAAGACAATCGTTGCTAAGAATGGATCCTTTCTAGAGAAGGAGTTTCTCTCGAAAGAAGTGAGTGGGAGGAAAGTAGAACTTGATGAGGTAACTGTACCTGCTCCCTTATTGGAGAGTAGTTCATCACAGAAACAGGTTCTTGTGACACCTACACCAATTAGTGAGGAAGCTAATGATGATGATCATGAAACTTCATATCAAGTTCCTACCGAACCTTGTAGGTCAACCAGAGTGTGATCCGCACCGGAGTGGTACGGTAATCCTGTTCTGGATGGCATGTTACTTGACCATGACAAACCTACGAACTATGAGGAAGAGATGATGAGCCTAGATTCCGTGAAATGGCTCGAGGCCATGAAATCTAAGATAGGATCCATGTATGAGAACAAAGTATGGACTTTGATTGACTTGCCTGATGATTGGTGAGTCATTAAGAATAAATGGATCTTCAAGAGGAAGACTGCCACTGATAGTAGTGTTACTATCTACAAAGCTCAAATTGTCGCAAAATGTTTACGACAAGTTCAAGGTGTTGACTACGATGAGATTTTCTCACTCGTATTGATGCTTAAAAGTGTGTCCGAATCATGTTAGCAGTTGCTGCATTTTATGAAATCTGGCAAATGGGTGTCAAAATTGTATTCCTTCATGGATTTCTTAAAGAAGAATTGTATATGATGCAACCAGAAGGTTTTGTCGATCCTAAAAGGTGCTAACAAAGTGAGCAAGCTCCAGCGATCCATCTATGGACTGGTGCAAGCATCTCGGAGTTGGGATATATGCTTTGATAAAGTGATCAAAGCATATGGTTTTATACAGACTTGTGGTGAAGCCTGTATTTACAAGAAAGTGAGTGGGAGCACTACATCATTTCTGATAAGTATATGTGAATGCCATATTGTTGATCGGAAATAATGTAGAATTTTTTGGAAAGCATAAAGGAGTGTTTGAAAAGAGTTTTTCATAGAAAGACCTCGATGAAGCTGCTTACACATTGAGCATCAAGATCTATAGAGATAGATCAAGACACTTGATAAGTTTTTTCAATGAGTACATACCTTGACAAGATTTTGAAGTAGTTCAAAAAGGAATAGTCAAACAATGAGTTCTTGCCTGTGTTGCAAGGTGTGATGTTGAGTAAAGACTCAAAACCCGAACACAACAGAAAATAGAAAGAGAATGAAAAGTCATTCCCTATGCCTCAGTCATAGGTTCTATAAAGTATGCTATGCTGTTTGCCAGTCCTATTGTATAACTTAGCATCATTCTGGCAAGGGAGTACAATAGTGATCTAGGAGTAGATCACTGGACAGCGGTCAAAATTATCCTTAGAGGACTAAGGAAATATTTCTCGGTTATGGAGGTGATAAACGAGTTTGTTGTAAAGAGTTACGTCGATGCAAGCTTTTGACACTGATCTAGATGACTCTAAGTCTCGATCTAGATACATATTGAAAGTGGGAGCAATTAGCTAGAGTAGCTCTAAGCAAAGCATTTGTAGACATAGAAAATTTGCAAAATACATACGGCTCTGAATGTGGCAGACCCGTTGACTAAATTTCTCTCACAAGCAAAACATGATCACTCTTTGGGTGTTAATCACATAGCGATGTGAACTAGATTATTGACTCTAGTAAACCCTTTGGGTGTTACTCACATGGAGATATGAACTAATCACATAAAGATGTGAACTATTGATGTTAAATCACATGACGATGTGATCTAGATTATTAACTCTAGTGCAAGTGGGAGACTGAAGGAAATATGCCCTAGAGGAAATAATAAAGTTATTATTTATTTCCTTATTTCATTTATAATGTTTATTATTCATGCTAGAATTGTATTAACCGGAAACATAATACATGTGTGAATACGTAGACAAACACAGTGTCACTAGTATGCCTCTACTTAACTAGCTCGTTGATCAAAGATGGTTATGTTTCCTAACCATGGGCATGAGTTGTCATTTGATAAACGGGATCACATCATTAGAAGAATGATGTGACTGACTTGACCCATTCCGTTAGCTTAGCACTTGATCGTTTTAGTTTACTGCTATTTCTTTCTTCATGACTTATACATGTTCCTATGACTATGAGATCATGCAACTCCCGATTACCGTGGAACACTTTGTGTGCTACCAAATGTCACAACATAACTGGGTGATTATAAAGGTGATCTACAGGTGTCCTCGATGGTACTTGTTGAGTTGGCGTAGATCGAGATTAGGATTTGTCACTCCGATTGTCGGAGAGGTATCTCTGGGCCCTCTCGGTAATACACATCACTAAAGCCTTGCAAGCAATGCAACTAATGAGTTAGTTGTGACACAGTGTATTACAGAACGAGTAAAGAGACTTGCTGGTGACGAGATTGAACTAGGTATTGAGATACCGACGATCGAATCTCGGGCAAGTGACATACCGATGACAAAGGGAACAACGTATGTTGTTATGCGGTTTGAC
The DNA here is from genome assembly GCF_002162155.2 of Triticum dicoccoides. Lineage (NCBI taxonomy): Eukaryota > Viridiplantae > Streptophyta > Magnoliopsida > Poales > Poaceae > Triticum > Triticum dicoccoides. The sequence goes on from NC_041380.1 coordinate 434,912,922, forward strand.
CAATAAAGATCTTTGTAGAATATGTAGGAGCCAATATGAACATCCATGTTCCGCTATAGATTATTGACCGGACACATGTCTCAGTCATGTCTACATAGTTCCCGAACCAGTAGGGTCCACACGCTTAACGTTCGGTGATGATCGGTATTATTAGTTTATGTGATTTGATGTACCGAAGGTAGTTAGGAGTCCCGAATGAGATCGGGGAGATGGCAAGGAGTCTCGAAATAGTCGACAAGTAAAGATCGATATATTGAACGACTATATTCAGACATCGGAAAGGTTCCGAGTGATTCGGGTATTTTTTGGAGTACCGGGGAGTTACGGGAATACGGGGAAGAAGTATTGGGCCTCATGGGCCAAGTGGTGGAAGAGAGAAGGCAGGGAGCACAGCCCCCCTAGCCCAAACCAAATTGGACTAGGGGGCCTACCCCCTTTCCTCCTTTCCTTCCTCTCCTTCCTTCTCCCCTTCCCGCTTCCTTTCCTCCTCCTAGTAGGAGTAGGAAAGGGGAGTCCTAATCCTACTAGGAGGAGGACTCCTCCTCCTGGCATGCCCTACAGGGGCCGGCATGCCTCCCCCCTTGCTCCATTATATACGGGGCCAGGGGCACCCTAGAACACACAAGTTGATCATTGATCCCTTAGCCATGTGTGGTGCCCCACTCCACCATAATCCACCTCGATCATATCATAGTGGTGCTTAGGTGAATCCCTGCGTCGGTAGCAACATCATCACGCCGTCGTGCTGATGGAACTCTCCTGTGAAGATCAGGTGGGACGTCATCATGCTGAACGTGTGCTGAACTCGGAGGTGCCGTGCGTTTGGTACTTGGATCGGTCGGATCATGATGACGTTCGACTACATCAACTGCGTTCTCATAGCGCTTACAGTCCGAGGGTACGTGGACGGTACTCTTCCCTCTCATTGCTATGCATCACCATGATCTTGCGTGTGCGTAAGAATTTTTTGAAATTACTACGTTCCCCAACATGTATAAACACCAAATAATGTATATATTGAGCGCAATGAGCATATTATGAAGTCCACTGGCGTATTTTTACAAATATACAATGAAAGATAGTGTATTTATCTCGTTTGAAATTAAGCCATATTAACCTGAAAGGAGGCAGTATGGACTAGCATTACTTTATTGTGTCCCGTCAACTTGCTGAATGAGGAAAAGCTTGCAGGACGGGAGAAGCTTGCGCGCGGCGGCTCGCAGGACAAGGAGAAACTTTTGACTAATGCAAGCTCTCCCTCGCTCAGGCGGTGGACGTGCAACAGTTAATTCGGTGTCAGATTGCCAGAAGCATACACTATACTAGTATTGTTATTGTTCAACTTCCCGAAGAGGCGAACAACCAAGCATAAAATGTCCATTTGAAAGTTGTAAAAAGATAAATATTTAGGAATGGAGGAAGTATAATTTTGTGCATGGCACGTGGACCCAGATGTTGAAGAGGCTTCTCGCAATGCTATCAAGCTTCCAGCATTTGTTTACATAATTGACGTACTATACAAATAATTTTCCAGCGACATGAAATTGTACAATGCTCTGAGCTTTCAGCTTTTGTTTCGTGTGTCTTGCCATCCGTGCTCTTTCGGAAACAATAAAAAACTAACTTCCTTGCTAATGCATCTCAATGATTAGCAGATCAGACCTAATATTTACATCACAACTGAAGACAAAGTTGTGAGAAGGTGTTAAATTAAAATTGAGCCATGCTTTCATTGGCAACAATGCCCCCCAGCTTTGTCTAAATCAATAAGGCATGTTGGGAAAAAGTAGTTGTTTGAAGCATGCAACATTCCGATCATTTTGTGCAGTTCCACAAAAATAGAGCTGAGCGTCCATGTTCCAAAGATATTAAGTGTGATTACAATAACAGAGGACTGCTGATGAAACAATAAACACACAAATAGAAGCCGGCCAGCTTTGCAGTCTCTCTTAAGACTCACTAGTTGGAGAAGATTAAGCAAATAGTTGGAGAAGATTAGGCTAGGAGTTCGATGAGGAGGATAGAGAAAAACGAATCTCCCTTTGTGTAGTCGCATTGAAATGTAGAGACGTTGCCCGGGTGACATTTTAGTACAACTACACAAAACACTCTTAAGAAAAAAGTGATTTGTGCATTTCACCAAAAGGTCGCAATAGCAACAAGGTGAAATGGATAGCCCTGTTTGCAAAAAAGAGGTAGAAAGGAAACAATTACTGGTGAATAACAGTTGATGACACATACGACGACAAAAAAGAAGCATATTCGTTATCCTAAGGGAAGATAACAACATGGTTGTGTTTGTCTAAAACGGTGTGAGGACGAGATTGCAATATGGAAAGCACGCCGGACTAGCTACGTTTTGGGCAAAGAACTATGGGAGATCCACATGCAAGATTTTCCACAAGTAGCGACGTGGGAAGACGGGCAGTGGAGCAAGGCCGGAGGGGATACCTGGGGGTCGTTGGGATGTAACTAGGTGAGCGACAGCGGGCGGGGTCTTCCCATACTGCAGCGGCGAGCAGGTGGCGTAGGCCCTACCACGCCGGAGCTTGGTCAGAGAGAACGGCGGGTACCGCAGATCGGCGCCGTCGAATGGAGAAACGATACACATCCTCCCTTTCTGCTGGCGGGCGGGATGCGGCCGGATCACTGACCAATGGTGAGAGAGGGAGAGCCCACCGCCACCTTGTGTGAGATACTCTGAAGAGAGACAAACCCAGGCAGACAGGCTCCATTGTATACAGTGGACTAGACTACCTTTTTCTCTATAAAAATTGTTTTATATTTTGTGTACGTGCCATTGAGCAATATAACTTTATTTAAAAATAATGCGCCAACGCATCAATTCAAACTTTGTTTCGTGCATGCATGGTACATGACCTCTGTACGTAAACAACCGCTACACACGTTCAAATTATGTCAGGACCCCGACTCAATGTCACATCGATCTAGCCTGTAACACCTCATATCACTTTGCGGCCTCACGCACGGTATTCCCACGGGTGTCGCCTTACCTTTGCCCGGGACCGTTTGCGCCTTTTGGCTCACGTATATGATGATGTCGCTAGCATCCATATGATAAGGAGCCCGGGCTGACATGACTAGTCGTAAACCCAAAGTGGCACAGACTTACAGGGACAGGCATCCATGACCCAGCATCGAACGTGTCGGTCATCAGCAAGTGGGTCCGGGCTGTAGCACTGGGCTAGCAGGACTCCGGTAAACCGGGCTGTAGCGGGCTAACAGGGCTCCGGTACTCAATGCGTGACATTTCCCCGAAGGGACAGACACAGGAACGAAGAAGGACACATGCCGGCCAGCCTAAGTGTTCCGGAGCAGTAGCAAGCTACCATGGCTCAATGGAAACACTAGGAGACATTTCCCGGTAAGAGAGGCTACTAAAGATAAACAACTAGATAGTCAGATCCCACACATACCAAGCATTTCAATCATACACACAATATGCTCGATATGTGCAAATACAACAAGGCATCACAACATGACTCTACGACACAAGTACTTTATTTAAAGGCTCAGAGAGCCATACATAACATACATACAAGTACGGGTCACACGACCCACATTCAAGTCATACAATCATACAAACCAGCAGCGGAAGTAACTTGTCTGAGTACAGACAACTAGTAAAATAAAAGAGGCTTGGAAAGCCTAGCTATACTACGTGGACCTTCACAAGCTCAGGATTACCACCTGGGCCTTAGTCTACTCGTCGATGTCAACGTCTACGAAGAACCCATCAAAAGGGGTTGCAGCGCCTTCTGTAAAATGTAGATTATAGCAACATGAGTACAAGGTACCCAGCAAGACTTACGTCAGATCCTACATACATGCACATTATCAAGAAGGGTTGGTGGAGTTATTGCAGCAAGCCAGCTTTGACTCTTGGCTAAACTATCCTACGAGACTCCAACTTGAAATGGTTTTGCGCACACGAGTCCACTACTCACCACTTCAATACACCACCCAGGATCCACCCCCGTCATCCTACGGAAGAGCCATCCTCGGCACTCACGCTTATCTTGAGATTTTTAGTAGTATCCATTCACTTGTCTATGAACTATATAAGCAACCAAGTAGTCCTTTACCGCGGACGCGGCTATTCGAATAGATCATGTTAACCCTGCAGGGGTGTACTTCTTCATACATGTTTCCACCACTTAGCGTCTGCACACGACATGTGCTCGGCAGACTTCAAGCAAAAGCCGACGTGGGTGTAGACCACGACCTACCTAAACACCTAAGTCTCTAGTCCAGGTTTATCGCCTATCCAGGTTCCATCCGCAGGGAGTCCGGCCGAGGTTTCTCATACGGCCCCGAACGATGTGTACAGGGTTCCCGAGATACCTAACGGGTATTCGATACACCGTGCCACGTACCTACCGCATCACAGCCCACCCCGCGGGTCAGCGCTGTCCACGGCCTCTAGTAAGCTACAAACACCAGAAACTACTTGCAACTCCTGGACAGAGGACTAGGGTGAATAAGAAGTCGAGCGGGGTCATATTTCAGGGCCCAATGCATGGTAGTAGCTGAATCTTAAATCACGCATACAGATCTCAGTTCTTAAGGTCGGCTTCAATGAAACAACCCACCATGTACTCCTACATGGCCTCTCATCGATACCTTTACCAAATCGTGTTCACCACATCACTCTCATTACCGACATGATCATTTCACTCTAGCCCATCACCCAGATGAACCAGACCTGACACGACTCTAAGCATAGCAGGCATAGCAAGGTAGGAACAACACATACATATGGCTCAATTAATTCCTACACATGCTAGTGGGTTTCATCTAATTACTGTGGCAATGACAGGTCATGCAGAGGAAATGGGTTCAACTACCGTAGCACACAGCAGTTTGAAACGCGTTGTCTTAATGCAGTAAAAGAGAGCAAGAGCGAGAACATGGGATTGTATCGATATGATCAAATGGTTGGTTGCTTGCCTGATGGATCGATGCACGGATACGGTTCTTCGCTAGGGTAATCACGGTACTCCTCGGAGGCAGAACCTGCCGCAAAGAACACCGATACACAACCATCACCAAACAATGTGCGACAATATGATGCATGCATGAAACATGGCAATATGAGTGTGTTGGGCTAATGCAACTAAAACCAGATGGGTTTGAATCAATTTGAACCAAAGATTCAAATTTCAAACGCATAAATGGCCCTTTAAAGTGTTTTATCCTGTTCTGCACTAAACCTTAAGTTAGTTTGTTTAAACATGCATGAAACTAGTACAGATGGATAGATTGGATTTTTCTGATCATTTTTCATATATAATTTGTTTGATTTGGAGCTACGGTTGAATCTATATGAATTTTTGAAGTTTGCAACAATTTCTGGAATTTATAAATCATTTTAGATTTATTTTAATTTCAAAAAAGGTTTACTGTGTCAGCATGAGGTCATGCTGACCTCAGCAAGTCAACAGACCAGGTCCAGGTCAAACCTGACGCGTGGGTCCAGGGTGTTAGTGGATAATTAACTAATTTAATTTAGTTTAAACTAATCTGGATAATTAGCAGAAGGGGGCCCCACCTGTCATTGACTCAACAGAGTCAACCAGGGCCCACCCGTGGTCAAAGTCAAAATGGCTGCACCGGCGTTTAGCCGCCGGCGAGCCCGACGCGGCGGCGGAAGTGGTTTTGGCCGTTCCGGCCACCAAATGGGTCGCGGAGGGCATCGGGGTGGAGCTGAGGACGAGCCGCGACTCTTGGTGGAGTCAGTTGGGGTCGGGGTGGCCGGAGTTGGCGCCGGCGACGACCTAGGCGGTCACCGGAGTTCGGGTGAAGGCAAACTCGGGGCTAGGGTGTGCGGTGAGGTGCGGGAAGTGCACGGTTGGACTCAACGCAACGTGGTGAGTGCGTTGGACACCGTGGGTTGGCCGGAGGATGGCCGGGAGCACGTCGGTGACGAGATCTACGGCGGTGCGTGCGGGTGATCTTCGTGCGGTGGCTACACAGCTCAGGGCGAGAGAGGAAGGGTAGGAGGGGTAGCTAGGCTCACAGAGCACCCGTAGAGGCCACCGGCGGGGTCGGGGACGAGCTGATGCGGCGACGGCGTTGAAGGGGATCTCCGGCGATGGCGAACTCGGGTGAGGTCGGTGCGGTGGACTCGGGCCTCACGAGCACGCGGGGCTCGGTTAGCTCAACGAAGTGGACGGCGGCGGAGCTCCTGGACACCACGAGACGGAGCACGGGCGGCGGGGAGCGCGGCTACGACGATGGAGCGGCGGCGGTGGTGTCGGCCATGGCTGGGAGCGCGAGGGGGAGGAGCTGGAGAGGAGAGGGGGCATCTGGGGGGTTTGGGTGAGAGAGAGGGGTCGATCCACGTCGTTAGCCGGGTGAGTGGAGCGGCGAGGCGGCGAGCAGGTGCGTGGCACCCATGTGGTGCTCGCCGTCGAGCACCTTGCCTGCCTGCCTGGCCGGCAAGCAGCTCGCTGGCGCGGCGCTGGGCTGGGCCGGCAGGTGGGTCGGGTTGCAGGCGCCAGGTAAGTCCTTCCTTTCTGTTTTTTTTTCTTTTTCTATTTTTCTGCAACTTTGTTGAATTATTAAAAATACCTAGGCAACTCCTAAAATCACCAAACTGCTCCTGGTCCAAAGTTGGAATATTTCCAACATGAAACATTTCAGTTTAGGAATATTTGAGCATTTGAAATATTTTATGTAATTTTAAATGCCCAAATTCAAATACTTATCATTTAATTCAAAGATCCTAAGATGACCTAGAAAATTGTGCAACACTTTTGGCAGAGGTTCTGAACCAAGACAAAAATGATGGACATTTTAGAAGGGCATTTCAGGTTCATTGAAAAAGTTTTTAGTAAACCCTAGTTGTTTCAGAGGGGGCTGGGGGTTCTGACATCCCCATTTCAGGTTTCTGTTGAAAGAATAAACATGATGCAACACTCTAATGCATGAACTAGCTAGGGTGTGACAACTCACCCCCACTCAAAAGAATCTCGTCCCGAGATTTGGGTTCCTCTGGGAAGAAGGCGGGATACTCGAGTCGAAGACGATCCTCCCTTTCCCAAGTTGCTTCATTCTCAGAATGGTGCGACCATTGAACCTTGAGAAACTTGATATTATGACGTCGAGTGGTACGCTTAGCTTGATCGAGGATACGAACGGGGTACTCTCGATACGTGAGATTATCTTGGAGATCAATCATTTCGTGGTCTACTCCACGGATAGGATCCGAGAAGCAACACCTGAGTTGAGAAACGTGGAAGACGTCGTGGACTCTGGAGAGATGCGGAGGTAGTTCCAATTGGTAGGCAACTTCTCCTCGTTTTGCGAGAATGCGAAAGGGTCCAATGTAACGAGGAGCCAATTTGCCCTTGATACCGAAGCGATGGGTTCCCTTCAGAGGAGTAACCCGAAGGTAAGCCTTCTCGTCAACCTCAAAAGTCATAGCCTTATGTTTTCGGTCATATTGACTCTTTTGACGAGATTGGGCTGTTTTCAACTTTTCACGAACGATGCGAACTTGCTCTTCTGCTTCCTGAATCATATCCGGGCCAAAGAATTGTCTTTCCCCGGTTTCTGACCAGTTAAGAGGCGTTCGACACCTTCGTCCATAGAGAACTTCAAAAGGGGCTTTGCCCAAGCTGGATTGATAGCTGTTGTTATAAGCAAATTCGGCAAATGGAAGGCATTTCTCCCACTCCATTCCGAATGAGATAACATAAGCTCGAAGCATGTCTTCTAGAATCTGGTTGACGCGTTCCACTTGACCACTTGATTGAGGGTGGAAAGCAGTACTAAAAGAAAGGCGGGTTCCCATAGCATTTTGGAAACTTTCCCAAAATCGAGAGGTGAAAAGACTTCCTCGATCCGAGTTAATTTCCAAAGGAACACCATGGAGAGACACTATTCGGGAGATGTACAAGTCTGCTAACTGACTAGCAGTTATACTCTCACGAACAGGTAAGAAATGGGCCACTTTGGAAAGACGGTCGATAACGACGAAGATAGCGTTATTCCCTCTCTTGGTCCTGGGAAAACCGGTAATGAAGTCCATACCAATTTTATCCCATTTCCAGGAATAGCTAGGGGTTGAAGGGTGCCAGCAGGCCATTGATGCTCTGCTTTTACACGATGGCAGACGTCGCAATTAGAAATATATTGAGCAATTTCTCTCTTCATCCTAGTCCACCAGAACCTCTGGCGTAGGTCCTGATACATCTTGGTACTACCAGGATGAATGGTGAGAGGAGATTCATGAGCCTCCATAAGGATCAACTACCGTAGATGCTGGTTCTTGGGAACCACAAAACGGTTCTCAAAGTACACAACACCATGATCATTTGTGGAGAAACATCTAGCACCTCCGCTAGCAATGTTCTCCTTGATCTTAGATATTCCCTTATCTCGCTTTTGGGCAGCAATGATTTGATCCGTAAGAGTAGGTTTCGCCACCAAGGTGGAAAGAAATCCTTGAGGAACAATGTGAAGGTTAAGCTTCCGAAATTCCTCATGGAGAAGCGGTTGACTTTGTTGTAACATCAGGTTGTTACAATAAGATTTACGACTTAGCGCATCAGCCATGACGTTGGCTTTCCCTGGGGTGTAAGTTATTCCTAAGTCGAAATCTGTGATCAACTCGACCCAACGTCTTTGCCTGAGATTTAAATCCGGTTGGGTGAATATATACTTCAGACTTTGGTGATCAGTGTAGATTTCGCAACGATTACCGAGAAGGTAATGTCGCCATGTTTTGAGTGCATGGACTACAGCTGCAAGCTCTAGATCATGAGTGGGGTAGTTTTCCTCATGTGGGTGTAATTGCCATGAAGCATAAGCAATTACGTGTCGATCTTGCATGAGAATACAGCCTAGTCCTTGTCGTGAGGCGTCGCAGTAGATAACAAAATCCTTGGAAAAATCCGGTGGTACCAGTACGGGAGCAGAGGTTAAACGTCTCGTTAGTTCCTGGAAACTGTGCTCACATTGTGGAGTCCACTCGAACTTTTTATCTTTCTTGAGGAGTTCAGTTAGAGGTTTGGCAACTTTGGAGAAATTCTCGACAAAGCGACGGCAATAGCTCGCTAGGCCAAGGAAACTCCGAACTTGCTTGACCTATTCAGGTGGAGTCCAATTAAGGACGGCTTGAACTTGCTCAGGGTTAACAGCAATGCCTTTACCAGAAATTACATGTCCAAGATAGGTCACTTCTGACAACCAGAATTCACATTTAGAAAATTTGGCATAAAGGCGATGCTCTCGAAGTTTCTTCAACACTAGCCTTAGGTGTTCGGCATGTTCTTCCTCGTTCTTGGAGTAGATGAGTATATCATCGAGGTAAACCACGACGAATTTATCCAAATACTCCATGAAGATTGAGTTCATCAACCGAGAGAAGGTGGCTGGAGCGTTGGTTAAACCGAAGGACATGACGGTGTACTCGTATTGGCCATAACGAGTAACAAAGGCCGTTTTCGGAATGTCCCCGTTTCTGATTTTGATTTGATGGTAGCCCAACCTCAAATCCATTTTAGAGAAGACTGAGGATCCAGCGAGCTGATCATACAGGTCGTTGATCCTGGGGAGCGGATACTTGTTCTTAATTGTGACCAAGTTGACAGGTCGATAATGTACAACCATCCGGTCCGTACCATCCTTCTTATTGACGAAGAGGACGGGGCAAGACCAAGGAGATGAACTAGGTCGGATGAAACCCTTTTTCAAGGACTCATCGAGTTGTTTCTTAAGCTCGGCTAGTTCAAAAGGTGCCATCTTGTAGGGTCTTCTGGAAATCGGGACAGTTCCTGGAATGAGATCTATCACAAATTCGACATCTCTGTCAGGTGGAACACCTGGCAATTCCTCTGGGAAGACATCCGGAAAGTCACGGACTACCGGAACGTCCTCAAGGTCTGGCAAAGGGCTGGCGTTAAGAGAATATAACTGTCGCTTGGCTATTCGGGTCAAGACATTGACTATCTTCCCCGAAGGATGGGTGAGTTGAACAGTCCTAGAGGAGCAATCAATTTTGGCATGATGGGATGACATCCAGTCCATACCCAAGATGATATTAATATCCGAAGATTTGAGGGCTATCAAAGATGCGAGAAAAACAAGTTTGTCGACTTGAATTTCATTTCCATGGCTTACTCTAGAAGTTTGCCATTTGGATCCCGGAGTTTGAATTACCATAGAGGTGGGCATCTCACAGAATGTGGTGTTATGCAGATGAGCATAGCTCTCGGATATAAATGAATGAGATGCTCCTGTATCGAAAAGAACAGATGTCGGGTGGCAATTAACAAGGAGCGTACCGAGAATGACGTTGGGATCTTCTTGAGCCTCTTCCGCAGAAACACAATTAACATGGCCATGACCAGTGGTGGCCGGCTTGGCGTAGAACACTTTCCCTGTCGGCTTGCCGCGGCCAACAGTTTTTGCTGTCTGGTTGGGGTTGGTTTGGGGACACTCGCGCATATAGTGGCCTGATTCCCCACACTTGAAACAAGTCACGGAACTGGTACGTGGAGGAGCATTGTTGGTTGGACCACCATAGGGCTTGGCTGGTGCATATGGCTGAGCTGGGCGAGGCGCCTGGAAGGATGGCCTCGGTGTGAACCTGGGTGGCAGGGCAGTGTTAGGCACCCATACACGGCGCTTCTGTGGTCCAGCACCGGATGAGGAACCCAAGTCACGGCCATGCTTGCGTGATGTGTCGAAATCAGTCTGTCCCGTCTCAGCACTGATGGCTTTATTCACAAGCTTCTGAAAAGAGGTGCACTCATGCAGACGGAGGTCACGACGGAGCTCAGGACTAAGCCCCTTACGGAACCTTGCCTGCTTCTTGGCATCAGTAGAAACTTCCTCCGTTGCATAACGGGCAAGGTTACCAAACTCCCTGCTGTAAGCGTCAACAGAGAGTCGACCTTGAGTGAAACTACAGAACTCCTCACGTTTACGATCCATGAGACCCTCCGGAATGTGATGTTCACGGAAAGCCTCGCTGAATTCAGCCCAAGTAGTGACATGGTCCGCTGGGCGCATAGCTCCATAATTCTCCCACCATAGACTGGCGGGGCCTTCAAGATGATATGCAGCAAAGGTGACCTTGTCAACCTTAGCTACTAGCGTAGAACGCAGTTTGTGAGAAATACTGCGAAGCCAGTCATCAGCGTCAAGAGGCTCGACGGAGTGGTGGAACGTGGGTGGATGTAACTTGATGAAATCACTGAGTGACACCAAGTTAGTCCTCTGATGGTGTGCTGTGTTCTGTTCAATACGCTCCAACAAACGGTTGGTCTCCCGCTTGTTTCTCTCAGCCTCTAGCATAACTTCTGCCAGAGAGGGAGGGTGAGGCAGATTTGTATCCCCAACTCTGCTGCCTTCGGCCTGCTCTGGGGGAGCAGGGTTGTTGCGGGTGTTGACCATCCTAGGAAAAACAAGACAATGGTTTAGTCCAACATGACAAGATTCCGACATAGAATGTAGAATGTAATGGACAACTCAGAATGCAAGATGATCATCCGTATGACATGGTAGATACAGAAACTACTTCTTTTATTCCATCGTCATACACACCATACGAGGTTTAGTACAAGACCAACAAGTACTACTACGGTGAGAGGAGGATTACATATCATCGGAGGCATCCCAAGCTCCTATACATTATTTTTCCTACACCCCCGGAATTACTACACGCTAAGTCATATTCCACAAGTCACGCAGGACGGTGGAAATACAACTATTACAATACCTAGTGGATCTACTACTATCTCAGTCATCTCTGTAGTAGTTCTCATAGAAGTATCCTCCATAGCCTGGAAGTTCAACATGAGCATCCGGAAACAAACGGTCCTAAGGAGCCTGTGGACCAAAAGGGCTAGGGTGAGGTCTTGGACCAACAAACGGTGGCCTGCGAGGACCACGAGGTGGGGTGATGCCTCCCACATCACGCCAATCCATCATGTCCAGCAGAGCAGACCTAACAGGATACAGATCTCTCATATCCATGCATCCAGCTTGCACAGCCGGTGCAAACCGAGTCAAGGTGGCCCAATGATCGGCACAGGTGTTGAAAAGCTCCATTCTCAAGGCCCGGTTCTCTTGGTCCTTATCCTCGAGCAACTCAGCAGTTGTGCAAGTTAGTGAGTCCTCCTGACTGGGGTCAGCATAGGTAGCCCGGAGATAACCGTGCGCTCCAGGAAGTGAAGCCGGCATATACCGGAAGTCGGTGTTGCGAAGCAGGCCAGTCCTGACTCACATGATGGTCATCATAGAATAAGCCGCATCTTGCACATCCATCTCAATAGTAACACCGAGCCCATAGGAACAGTGAAGAGCCTCGGTAGAACCAGGATAAGAGGGAAATATCCGGACGGTGCAAAGATACTGGCTTTGGTTAAAATCTCGAAACTGCTCTTCGACCGTGTATTCGGGATACCAACAGTAACCCGTCTCGATCATCACTCGGACTAACATGGTCGTATGACCGGTCACACCAATGCATCGGGTCAGGCAAACCACTTGATTTTGGTCGTGAGTGGCCATCTGAAAGCACAACCATAATGCAAAGGCATTAGAATTTCTAGCAAAATTTCGACAGCATAACGGCTGTAAATGCTCAAGAAGGGTTTGAGACATTTATCAAAAAATTGCATAGACACTCAACAATATCATATCAAGGTTCTGGGTTCAACTTATCAGCATAACAAGGTAGTAGAACTGAACTAGGCTTGTAGTCATCAAACCTATAAGGTACTACTGATTCGTAACACGTGAACCTGATAGAGAGAGAAGATCCTAATCCTTAATCCCCGGTAGAAGAATGGACTGACTCAGATCAGAATGCCATGAGGTAAAGAAGTAAAAAGAGCCTTACGTACCATCCCACAATCAATTCCCCTACATATAACTAAAGCATTTCTAGACTCAACATCGACCAGTTTGGCTTGGAGAACCTACAGGCAGTCCGGCTCTGATACCAACGCTGTCAGGACCCCGACTCAATGTCACATCGATCTAGCCTGTAACACCTCATATCAGTTTGCGGCCTCACACACGGTATTCCCACGGGTGTCGCCTTACCTTTGCCCGGGAACGTTTGCGCCTTTTGGCTCACGTATATGATGATGTCGCTAGCATCCATATGATAAGGAGCCCGGGCTGACATGACTAGTCGTAAACACAAAGTGGCACGGACTTACAGGGACAGGAATCCATGACCCAGCATCGAACATGTCGGTCATCAGCAAGTGGGTCCGGGCTGTAGCACTGGGCTAGCAGGACTCCGGTAAACCGGGCTGTAGCGGGCTAACAGGCTCCGGTACTCAATGCGTGACATTTCCCCGAAGGGACAGACACAGGAACGAAGAAGGACACATGTCGGCCAGCCTAAGTGTTCCGAAGCAGTAGCAAGCTACCATGGCTCAATGGAAACAGTAGGAGACATTTCCCGGTAAGAGAGGCTACTAAAGATAAACAACTAGATAGTCAGATCCCACACATACCAAGCATTTCAATCATACACACAATATGCTCGATATGTGCAAATACAACAAGGCATCACAACATGACTCTACGACACAAGTACTTTATTTAAAGGCTCAGAGAGCCATACATAACATACATAAAAGTACGGGTCACACGACCCACATTCAAGTCATACAGTAATACAAACCAGCAGCGGAAGTAACTTGTCTGAGTACAGACAACTAGTAAAATAAAAGAGGCTTGGAAAGCCTAGCTATACTACGTGGACCTTCACAAGCTCAGGATTACCACCTAGGCCTTAGTCTACTCGTCGATGTCAACGTCTACGAAGAACCCATCAAAAGGGGTTGCAGCGCCTTCTGTAAAATGTAGATTATAGCAACATGAGTACAAGGTACCCAGCAAGACTTACGTCAGATCCTACATACATGCACATTATCAAGAAGGGTTGGTGGATTTATTGCAGCAAGCCAGCTTTGACTCTTGGCTAAACTATCCTACGAGACTCCAACTTGAAATGGTTTTGTGCACACGAGTCCACTACTCACCACTTTAATACACCACCCAGGATCCACCCCCGTCATCCTACGGAAGAGCCATCCTCGGCACTCACACTTATCTTGAGATTTTTAGTAGTATCCATTCACTTGTCTATGAACTGTATAAGCGACCAAGTAGTCCTTTACCGCGGACGCGGCTATTCGAATAGATCATGTTAACCCTACAGGGGTGTACTTCTTCATACATGTTTCCACCACTTAGCGTCTGCACACGACATGTGCTCGGCAGACTTCAAGCGAAAGCCGACGTGGGTGTAGACCACGACGTACCTAAACACCTAAGTCTCTAGTCCAGGTTTATCGCCTATCCAGGTTCCATCCGCAGGGAGTCCGGCCGAGGTTTCCCATACGGCCCCGAACGATGTGTACAGGGTTCCTGAGATACCTAACGGGTATTCGATACACCGTGCCACATACCTACCGCATCACAGCCCACCCCGCGGGTCAGCGCTGTCCACGGCCTCCAGTAAGCTACAAACACCAGAAACTACTTGCAACTCCTGGACAGAGGACTGGGTGAATAAGAAGTCGAGCGGGGTCATATTTCAGGGCCCAATGCATGGTAGTAGCTGAATCTTAAATCACGCATACAGATCTCAGTTCTTAAGGTCGGCTTTAATGAAACAACCCACCATGTACTCCTACATGGCCTCTCATCGATACCTTTACCAAATCGTGTTCACCACATCACTCTCATTACCGACATGATCATTTCACTCTAGCCCATCACCCAGATGAACCAGACCTGACACGACTCTAAGCATAGCAGGCATAGCAAGGTAGGAACAACACATACATATGGCTCAATCAATACCTACACATGCTAGTGGGTTTCATCTAATTACTGTGGCAATGACAGGTCATGCAGAGGAAATGGGTTCAACTACCGTAGCACACAGCAGTTTGAAACGCGTTGTCTTAATGCAGTAAAAGAGAGCAAGAGCGAGAACATGGGATTGTATCAATATGATCAAATGGTTGGTTGCTTGCCTGATGGATCGATGCACGGATACGGTTCTTCGCTAGGGTAATCACGGTACTCCTCGGAGGCAGAACTTGCCGCAAAGAACACCGATACACAACCATCACCAAACAATGTGCGACAATATGATGCATGCATGAAACATGGCAATATGAGTGTGTTGGGCTAATGCAACTAAAACCAGATGGGTTTGAATCAATTTGAACCAAAGATTCAAATTTCAAACTCATAAATGGCCCTTTAAAGTGTTTTATATTGTTCTGCACTAAACCTCAAGTTAGTTTGTTTAAACATGCATGAAACTAGTACAGATGGATAGATTGGATTTTTCTGATCATTTTTCATATATAATTTATTTGATTTGGAGCTACGGTTGAATTTATATGAATTTTTGAAGTTTGCAACAATTTCTAGAATTTATAAATCATTTTAGATTTATTTTAATTTCAGAAAAGGTTTACTGCGTCAGCATGAGGTCATGCTGACCTTAGCAAGTCAACAGACCCGGTCCAGGTCAAACCTGACGCGTGGGTCCAGGGTGTCAGTGGATAATTAACTAATTTAATTTAGTTTAAACTAATCTGGAAAATTAGCAGAAGGGGGCCCCACCTGTCATTAACTCAACAGAGTCAACCAGGGCCCACCCGTGGTCAAAGTCAAAATGGATGCACCGGCGTTTAGCCGCTGGCGAGCCCGACGCGGCGGCGGAAGTGGTTTTGGCCGTTCCGGCCACCAAATGGGTCGCGGAGGGCATCGGGGTGGAGCTGAGGACGAGCCGCGGCTCTTGGTGGAGTCAGTTGGGGTCGGGGTGGCCGGTGTTGGCGCCGGCGACGACCTAGGCGGTCACCGGAGTTCGGGTGAAGGCGAACTCGGGGCTAGGGTGTGCGGTGAGGTGCGGGAAGTGCACGGTTGGACTCAACCCAACGTGGTGAGTGCGTTGGACACCGTGGGTTGGCCGGAGGATGGCCGGGAGCACGTCGGCGACGAGATCCGCGGCGGTGCGTGCGGGTGATCTTCGTGCGGTGGCTACACGGCTCGGGGGCGAGAGAGGAAGGGTAGGAGGGGTAGCTAGGCTCACAGAGCACCCGTAGAGGCCACCGGCGGGGTCGGGGATGAGCTGATGCGGCGACGGCGTTGATGGGGATCTCCGGCAACGGCGAACTCGGGCGAGGTCAGTGCGGTGGACTCGGGCCTCACGAGCACGCGGGGATCGGTTAGCTCGACGAAGTGGACGGCGGCGGAGCTCCTGGACACCACGAGACGGAGCACGGGCGGCGGGGAGCGCGGCTACGACGATGGAGCGGCGGCGGTTGCGTCGGCCATGGCTGGGGAGCGCGAGGGGGAGGAGCTGGAGAGGAGAGGGGGCGTCTGGGGGTTCGGGGGAGAGAGAGGGGTCGATCCACGTCGTTAGCCGGGTGAGTGGAGCGGCGAGGCGGCGAGCAGGTGCGTGGCACCCATGCGGTGCTCGCCGTCGAGCACCTTGCCTGCCTGCCTGGCCGGCAAGCAGCTCGCTGGCGCGGCGCTGGGCTGGGCCGGCAGGTGGGCCGGGTTGCAGGCGCCAGGTAAGTCCTTCCTTTCTGTTTTTTTTCTTTTTCTATTTTTCTGCAACTTTGTTGAATTATTAAAAATACCTAGGCAAATCCTAAAATCACCAAACTGCTCCTGGTCCAAAGTTGGAATATTTCCAACATGAAACATTTCAGTTTAGGAATATTTGAGCATTTGAAATATTTTATATAATTTTAAATGCCCAAATTCAAATACTTATCATTTAATTCAAAGACCCTAAGATGACCTAGAAAATTGTGCAACACTTTTGGCAGAGGTTCTGAACCAAGACAAAAATGATGGACATTTTAGAAGGGCATTTCAGGTTCATTGAAAAAGTTTTTAGTAAACCCTAGTTGTTTCAGAGGGGGCTGGGGGTTCTGACATCCCCATTTCAGGTTTTTGTTGAAAGAATAAACATGATGCAACACTCTAATGCATGAACTAGCTAGGGTGTGACAAATTAGCACGTGGGCTGCCATTTCATACAGAAAGGAGCTCCACCGTGTACCCGTGTGGGTGTGGCTGGGCATGAAGCGTGAGTATGTGCACGTATTCTCTTCGTGTATGTACACCACCTATGTGGGGTTGTGTGAGAGATATACAAACATAGAGAGATATAGTGTGTGGGTTCGTGAGTGTTTTGGGGGGGGGGGTCGATCAAAAAGTAACATAGGCATTGTGTGTGAAATAAAGTCCTGGATATATCATATATATAGAGGGGGCGATCCATGAGAAGAGAGTGGAGGTATCATCGGCTTGAGGTATCCATAGAATCGAAGAGAGGGGTGATGTGTGTGTGTGCGCACGCGCGATCGATAAAGAGTGCCATCGAATTTGTGTGTGCCACCCACGTCAAAGATATAGGGTGGCTGGCCTACTGGAACGTGAGAGGGGATAGATGCAGTTTGTCTCTGTGGCATGGATACCTACCTACAGCGCTCGACTACCGGTGTGTGGTGGGGGTGGGGGAGACCTAATTAACTAGAGAGGTACAATGGCTGGTATATGTTTGGAGGAGGAGAGAGGCCTACCTTATGTATTAAGGTAGATCGATCGGCATCCATGCATATGTGTAGGAGAGGAATAAGGTTGGGAGAGAGACAGAGCTAGAGTGTTGGAGGGGGTGGTGGTGGAGTTGCTTCCAACAAATGGTGGGATAGGCTTACTAGACAAACGGAGGCCATGCCTGCAATATTAATAAGAGAGGGGATGGCTTCCTGTCTGTGCACGTGCGTGTGAGAGACGGGTCAGGATGCATGCACGAATGATGAGGGGGACGATATGGCTGTGGTAAGCAGATGTAACTACATAGGAAGATCAATCGTCCTTTGTCACAGAAAGGAGATACATAACTTGTGAGGTACGTCGATCGATGGGTGGGGGAAATAGTTAAAGTCGACCTAGGTATATGTAGGGAGATCGATCATTATACATGCATGTATGTGTTAGAAGCAAATAAGGCTCGGGGAGAAGGATAGAGTGAGAGAGAGGGATGCATCTAGGAGGTGGTGCGAGAGGCATACTATATCGAGGGGGAAGTAGTGTGCGAGTACGAGATCGATGAAAAGAGGGGTGGGAGTGAGGCATGGACAGTGAGAAGAGAAGAGGGGAAGCTTGTGTTTGTGGTAGGCACACCTGGCTAGAGAGGCATATCGATCATTGTGTGCCGTAAAGAAGGAGCTAGGGGGCCTACACACACTGTGGGTGAACGACCAAAAGTGAAAAGACGAATTTGCACGATGGAGCTAGAGAATGTTGAGGGAGGGTGAGAGGGATGCGGGCGTGTACATGCACGAGAGAAAGTTAGCGCTAGCTACAAAGGTAAGAGGATTGTTGGGTGTAAAAGACGAATAGAGATCATAATTCATTATAAAAAGTGAATTCGGATATTTGAAGAATTTATCATAGTGTTTTAAATGGACGCATGCGCGAATATATATAATGGTGATACAAATGGTGTGTTTATGAACATGTTATACTACATATAATATATTTTATCTATACTCTTATAAAAAACTGAGTTGTTGATGATGGTGTGCCTACCATCGTGCA
The DNA here is from genome assembly GCF_002162155.2 of Triticum dicoccoides. NCBI lineage: Eukaryota > Viridiplantae > Streptophyta > Magnoliopsida > Poales > Poaceae > Triticum > Triticum dicoccoides. Next base: position 434,931,555 of record NC_041380.1, read on the forward strand.
ATATAGGCCATCCGATTTATATCTAACGGATAGGAAGGAAACTATGGAAATTTTGAAAAAAGATACCCACACCCCTCTCCATATTTGCAAATAAGGCCTCCCCTCGATCATCTTCATGTTCCGTGGAATGCATGGCCATCTTACTAGTACTACATATAATATATAGAACATTGATTATAATTTGGGCTAATGTGTGACTTTTGTAGCTCAGGGCTAAATACTTGTCACAATGTAGGGGGCGGGGCACTATACTTTGTGTGATAAACACAGTGTACATATGGAACAAGGTTTAGATTACGAATATATAGTTAGTACATCAAATGTACTATTATTTGGAATCAACATCAAGTGTATTCAAAAAATTGAATTCGAGTTCATATAGTACACATAGTTCATATCTATCTCTATAGTAATCATGTGGTGTGTTGTTAAGGTAATACACGAATGATGGTTGAGGTTGGCAACAATCATGATTGTAGATTCTTATTGAAATAGATAAACCAATTCAAATTTAGCTCGAATTGCAGCGGTAGTATAGATGTCGGAGTAATGGGCCACGGGTAGGCCAACCCGAGTCCCATAACCTTTCAAGACATCGGGGCAGGCTGCGCCCCTCAAGACCCCAGGACGAAGAGCCGCCTCCTTAGGAGTCGACGGCAAGACGGCCGATTGCCCGCTCACGGCCGAGTCCCAGGGATGACTTCTAGAGAAGCCGGCTTTGGGGAGTCAGCCTGCGACTCCAACAAACCCATGACCTCATGAAAGGGGACGAGGCAGGGGCATGGCTACAGCAAAGCCCACCCCCGCCCCTCACCAAGGGCAGGCGTGGCCACAACACGCCGTACCCCAGAAGATCTCCGTGCGGAGTGGCACTGTTGCCATGCCGGCCCTAACATTAGTGCCGCATGGCCGAATCCTGCGCCCACGACAGCTTGTCTGTACGGCCCGGAGGCAGCAGTTCCCACCAGTCTTTGAGACACTAGGAGACGGCGAGAGGACCGCCAGTCGGATCCGTCAAGAGTCGGCCCCGGGGAGTCGGCCGAGCCCTCCCATGGGCCCCACGCACCATTAATCAAGATCTGATGGGGAGTGGCAATATTGATCGCCCACCAGGCAGCGGGACTGTTGCCATGAGCCCATGACCAAGCCTGCGTCATCAGAAGCACGGCTACAGTAATCAGCAGCCGGCAAGACCCGCCCGCAGCGGACGCGGCCTGTCGGCTCCGTACCAGAGTTGTCGGCGGGCCCCAGCAGTCGGCGGAGAAGTCGGAGGCCAGAGGCACTGATGGGTGGGACCATGCCCAGTCGAATTACCGTTGTACCCCTGGGGTTAGGCCTATATAAACCCCCCAGGGCACCCATGCAAAGGGTTGGAACCCAGTATCTCTAGACCATACCAGATAGAAGGAGAGAGCTAGCCTTGCCCTCTCCTACCTCTAAGAAACAGCTCAAGGAGCAACCGTGTAAACACTTGGCCATAGTGATCATGCGGAGACCCCGCAGAGAAGCAGTAGGGGTATTATCTCCCCGGAGAGCCCTGAAGCTGGGTAAGATTCGCCGGCGTGCATGTCTTCGCCTCATCCCGTTTCCAGGCACCGGCGATGTTCTACTCGCCCCCACCATGATAAGCCATCCTTTGGAATATGTCGCACCAAACCCCTGACATTTGGCGCCCACCGTGGGGCGAGGTGCACTACCGTCTGGAGATCTGTTCTGGACGGGAACCCTTTTCCTCCCTGATGAACGCAGCCAGCCAGGCACGCCAGACGAAGTTTGCATCGCCGTGCTGCGCGGCGTTGAGATCGCCTGCGCAGCCAGCTCCTTGGCCGAACTTGTCGGCGAGGTCCGCCTCTCTGACGAACCTGCGTCCGACGCAGGCACGGGTGGCGCCGAGAACCTCCTCGTGGGCCTCCTCGATCAACTCCTCGTTTCCGGCGAGCCCGCCGTAGACTTGGAGTCTGTAGGCTCCACCGACTCGATGCTGGTTGACTCCGACACCGCGTCACTCGACGCGTTCCCCTCCAATGTGGTGGTCTACGATGAACCTCTCCCTCGCGTGGAGAGCAATGGAAGTACTGTCACCGAGGTGCTAGTCATCGGCTATGATGAGTCCCCCGGCGGAGGAGCGCACGACTTGCTCGGTGCGGCGCTACAAGACCTAACTGCGCCCATTCCAAAAGACGCTGACGCAGAGACGTTAGAAACGCGCCGCCTTCAGCTCGTTGAAGGCGCGAAGAAGCTGGCCAGCATGAGATGCTTGTCAGAAGCTTACCAGCGGGAGATGGATCGCGCCGTTGGCGGCTCGCCGGCCCCGGCAGGGCCCAGCCGCCTTGGCGCTGTCCAGCAGCGCGGCATAGCCATCGCCAGCCTATTTGGGGCTAGCCGCCCCGTGTACGCTACACCAGCGGAGAACATCCGAGCCGCCCAGGCAGCGGCGGATGAACTGGACAATTTCGAGGGGGAAGAACGCCGCCTCATGATGGAGCGAGTCCAGCGGCTCCTCGATGCGGCCGCCACGCAGAACGAGGACGGCTGCCGCACGGAGGCGGCGCAACGGCCAAACGACGACCCGCACCGAGATCAAGGCACGACGTCTCGGACGCCGACTGGTGGCGCCCGAGGAAGAAAGGACACGGAGCCGGCTATCAGCCACAGTCGGACTCGCATTACCATAGAGCGCGACCGAGACGGCCGCTTGAGAGCAGTGGAACAACGGGACGACTGTCTGCCTCCCCCTCCCCGTAAGGAGAGGCGAGTCTCCCCACCGCCTGTTGACCATACGACTTTCGGTGACCGCCTTGGCCGCCGAGAGGGAGTTGGAGAGAATGACGCCCGCCACCGGATCGACCGACTTCACCGGTCCCTGGCGCTGGAAGAAGAAGATGAGCTGGGTCCGCCTTGTTTCGGGCCCCGCATTTGGGACGAGCCCTTGCCCAGAGGGTTAACGCTCCCAAGAGACACGCCCAAGTACACCGGCTCCATGAAGCCGGAAGACTGGCTGGTCGTCTACTCCACGGCTGTCAGCATAGTAAACGGCAACAAACGTGTTGCCGTAAAATATGTTCCGCTCATGCTTCAGGGCACGGCCCGGACATGGCTGAACAACCTGAGGCCCCGCAGCATCAATAGCTGGGTTGACTTCACCGAAGCGTTCGTCCGCAACTTCACCAGCGCGTACAAGCGCCCCCCCAAGCCTCGACAGCTCTCCTTGTGCGTGCAAGGTCCCGACGAGTCGACTCGCGACTACCTCACGCGTTGGGCTGAGCTCCGGAACTCCTGCGAGGGCGTCCACGAGGTGCAGGCCATCGAGTACTTCACAGCCGGGTGCCGAGAAGGCACCCTCCTCAAGCACAAGCTCCTCTGCGACGAGCCAGAAACCCTCGATGAGCTGCTGATCATAGCGGACAAGTATGCCACGGCCGACTCCTCCATGAAGACGGAAATTCAAGTTAGCATAACTGGCAAAGTGGCCCCTCAAGCTCCAAGGACTCCGGTGGGAGACGCCAGCCGGCGACAACCGCCGGGCGACCACAAGCGCAAGGCCCCGCAGCCAGCTTCCAGTAGCCGGCAGGTCGCAACCGTTGAAGCCCAGCAGCCGGATGGCAGCCCCCGCTCAAGCGACATTAAGGCGGCAAGACAAACTGGTTGCCGTCCTTCTCCTATGAGAAGACCCCGGATGGACCTTGCAAATTCCACAGCGGTGCGAAGCCGTCGAATCACCACCCGGAAGTGCCACTGGCTCACCAGGACTGCTAAGGGAGACGGCCTCCTGCCTCCCCCGTCGGCTGGGCAGCCGCCTCCGCCTCCGCCCCAACAGCCGGCTGCCAGGCCAGTCGGTGCAGTGTAAGACGAATACCCTGAAGAACACGGAGCCTACGTGGTGTTTACCAGTATGGCTGATGATCGACGCAGCAGGCGGCTGCAGCGACAAGAGGTGAATGCAGTAGCGTCGGAAACGCCAGAGGTCATGCACTGGTCTAAAAAGCCCATCAGCTGGAGCAGGGCTGACCATCCAGAGGTGATGTCGAGTCCGGGCTCCTATGCCTTGGTCTTGGACGCCACCTTTGCCACGGATAGACGAGCTGCGCGTTTCTCGCGAGTCCTAATAGACGGAGGCAGCAGCATCAATATCCTGTACAAGGACACCATGGAGAAGTTAAGAATCAAGCAAAGACAGCTTCAGAACAGCCGGACAGTGTTCCACGGCATTGTACCTGGGCTTTCCTGCTGGCCAATCGGCAAGATCCTGATGGACATCCTCTTTGGGGACAAAGATCACTTCCGAAGAGAGTCTGTTTGGTTTGAGGTGGTGGACCTTGAGAGCCCATACCATGCGCTACTTAGCCGACCGGCCTTGGCCAAGTTCATGGCGGTCCCCCACTACGCTTACCTCAACATGAAGATGCCCAGTTCCAGGGGAATTCTGACTATGGTTGGCGACTACCAGAAGTCGTCTGCTTGCGCGGCTGAGAGCAGTCGGCTGGCCGAGTCCCTGGTAATTGCGGCCGAGAAGCGGCTCCTCGAGCGAGTTGTGGCGATGGCCGCCAAGCAGCCTGAGGTATCGCCAAACCCAAAAGAGTCGGAGGCTGAGGGTTTGTTCAAGCTGGCCAAAGAGACAAATAAGATACCCTTGGATCTAGAGCACCCAGAGAGGTACACCGTCGTAGGAGCAAACCTCGACAGCAAATAGGAAGGCGAGCTAGTCGATTTCCTCCGTGAGAATCGGGACATCTTCGCATGGTCCCCCAAAGACATGCCAGGTGTGCCGACGGAATTCGCTGAGCACAAGTTACATGTCCAATCTGATGCAAAGCCGGTCAGGCAGCCCCTGCGCCGCCTATCAGAAGAGAAGAGAAGAGTGGTTGGAGAAGAGATAGCCCAACTCCTAGCAGCCGGCTTCATTATGGAAGTTTTCTTTCCGGAGTGGCTGGCAAATCCGGTCCTGGTACAAAAGAAGAACAAGCAGTGGCCAATGTGTATTGACTACACGAGCCTCAACAAGGCCTGCCCCAAGGACCCAATTGCTCTACCAAGAATCGATCAGGTGATAGACTCCACAGCGGGATGCGAGCTGTTGAGTTTCTTGGATGCATACTCAGGATATCACCAGATCAAGCTGAACCCGGCTGACAGATTGAAGACCGCCTTCATCACGCCGTTTGGAGTATTCTGCTACCTGACCATGACGTTTGGCTTGAGGAATGCCGGCGCCACCTTTCAGCGTTGCATGCAGAAGTGTCTCCTCAAGTAGCTCAGCAGGAACGCCCACGTCTACGTGGACGAAGTGGTGGTGAAGACGGAAAAGCATGGAACGCTGCTGGAAGACCTCAAGGAGACCTTTGAAATCCTGCACCGATTCCAGATCAATTTCAACCCCGAGAAGTGTGTCTTCGGGGTACCAGCCGGCCAGCTCCTTGGCTTCCTGGTCTCTGAGCGCGGCATAGAATGCAACCCAGTAAAAACCAAGGCCATTGAGAGAATGGAGGTACCCGGCCGACTGCTGGATGTGCAAAAGTTCACCGGCTGCTTGGCGTCCATCAGCCGATTCATGAAGAAGACCACTTTTTTCGAGTGGAACCACAAGGCGGACGCAGCTTTTCTCCAATTGAAGAAGATTCTGACTACTCCACCCGTCCTGGTGGCTCCGACTCCCAAGGAACCTATGCTCCTGTACATCGCCGCCACCAGCAGGGTAGTAAGCACGGTCATTGTAGTGGAACACAAGGAGGAAGGCAAGGCGCTACCTATCCAGAGACCAGTATATTACCTGAGCGAGGTACTGTCGATCTCCAAGCAGAACTATCCCCACTACCAGAAGATGTGCTATGGTGTACACTTTACTACCACGAAATTGAAGCCTTACTTTCAAGAGCATCCAATCACGGTGGTCTGCACGGCCCCGCTCGCCGAGATCATTGGCAGCCGAGATGCTTCTTGCCGAGTGGCCAAGTGGGCCATAGAGCTGGCTCCCTACACCATCTACTACCAGCCCCGCACCGCCATCAATTCGCAAGCACTGGCCGAGTTTCTCGTCGACTGGGCCGAGACCCAGTACCTGCCTCCAGCGCCCGACTCCACCCATTGGCGGATGCATTTCGACGCCTCCAAGATGCGCAAAGGCTTGGGAGTCGGCGTCGTCCTCACTTCCCCTAAAGGCGACAAGCTCAAATATGCACTGCAAATCCATTTTGCCGCCTGCAACAACGTCGCTGAGTACGCGGCACTCATTCACGGGCTCCGGCTTGCCAAAGAACTAGGCATCCGCCGGATCTTGTGTTATGGCGACTCGGACTTAGTGGTCCAGCAGTCATCTGGCGATTGGGACGCGAAAGATGGAAACATGGCGAGTTACCATTTCCTTGGGGTGTGAGTTTTTCCTTGTGCCATGAAACGACAACGACCAAACAGATGCCTTGGCACGAATCGGCTCTACCCGCCAAGCAATACCATCTGGCGTTGCCCTTCAACACCTCCTCAAGCCGTCCGTCAAGCCTTCACCCGAATCAGACTCCATCTTCGTACTAGCTCCTCCCGAAGACGTCGGATCCGACTCCAGAGCCCCGGCAGGTGGCACGAGGATCTCGGCAGATGACTCCGGAGTCGCCACAGTCGAGGCCAGCCCAGGGACTGCGGAACCCGGCCCGGGGACTGCGGTGGCAGACTCGAAGACTCTAGAACTCGACCCAGGGGCCGCCCCAATCGGCCTAAGGACCTCATTAACCAAGCAAGCAGTTGTTAACTCCAACCCGCCACCCCCCAGCCCAGCCGCCCTCGTCCAAGTAGCAGTTCTGGTAGTCGAAGAAGTAGCAGCACCCTCATGGGCCCAGCCCATCCTCAAATTCCTGGTGAACAAAGAGCTACCAACTAATGAGACCTCAGCTCGGCAAGTACAATGCCGGGCGGCAGCCTATACCATAGTCAACAGAGAGCTGGTCAGACGCAGCATCACTGGTGTCTACCAGCGCTGCGTAGACCCAGAGCAAGGCCAGGCAATTCTCAAAGACATCCATCAAGGCGAATGCGGCCACCATGCGGCTTCAAGAGCACTTGTCGCCAAAGCCTTTCGGCATGGTTTCTTCCGGCCGACTGCCTTGGAAGAGGCCAAGGAGTTGGTCCAAAAATGCAAAGGATGCCGAAAAGTTCAGCTCCAAGCCGCACCAGCCGGCTTCTGCGCTCAAGACCATCCCTATTGTCTGGCCTTTCACAGTTTGGGGTCTAGACATGGTGGGACCATTCAAGACAGCATGAGGTGATTTAACTCACCTACTTGTCGCAGTGGACAAGTTCACCAGGTGGATAGAAGCGAAGCCAATTAAGAAACTGAACGGTCCGACTGCCGTGACTTTCATCACCGATATCACAATTCGGTATGGCATACCACACAGCATCATCACCGACAACGGCACAAATTTCGCCAAAGGCGCCTTGGCCCGTTTCTGCGCAACACAAGGCATCCGACTGGACCTAGCGTCCGTCGCCCACCCGCAGTCAAATGGCCAGGTGGAGCGAGCAAACGGCCTCACCCTGTCCGGCATCAAGCCTCGGTTGATCGAGCCTCTGGAGTGCTTGGCTGGCTATTGGCCCGACGAGCTGCCAGCCGTCCTTTGGAGTCTGCGCACGACCCCAAACAAGTCAACCGGCTTCACGCCCTTCTTCCTCGTCTACGACGCCGAAGCCGTCATCCCAACGGACATAGAGTTCGACTCCCCACGAGTCACCATGTACACCGAGGAAGAAGTAGAAGAAGCTCGACAAGACGTCATCGATCTGTTGGAAGAGGGCCGGCTGTTGGCACTCAGCCGGTCCAGCATCTACCAGCAGAGCCTGCGCCGATACCACAACAGGAAGGTCAGGCCAAGATCTTTCCAAGAAGGCGACCTTGTGCTCCGGCTGATCCAGCGAACCGTCGGCCAGCACAAGCTGTCGGCACCTTCGGAAGGCCCTTTCACGATCAGCAAAGTACTGGGCAACAATTCCTACTACCTGATTGACGCTCAGAAGCCCCGAGCACGCAAGAGGGACGACTCCGGTAAGGAGACAGAGCGGCCATGCAATGCAAATCTCCTTCGAAGATTTTATAGTTGATGCAGTATGTACCATGCTACCTTTTGTATTAAAGTACCAAGACTACGGGCCCCCCAAGACGAGCTCGGGGACTGCTCTCTTTTGTCTGTATGATAAAAATTATGCCTACAAGTATGTTACTCTTTGTCATGCCGCTGGGCACCGGGCTCGACAAGTCGGCCCGGGGACTTGCCGCCTTGCACTATGAAATGCTTCCTACAGCTAGGCAAGTAGTGTGTAACACCTAAACCGTCTTCTGTCAGAAGCCGCAGCTCGCAGAGCGACTGTATGGTGGGCAGAGGTAAGGTAGAATGGGCGTTCGCATGAAAAATGGTTAAGGACGCAAAGCATAAAACATAGCTCAAGATGGTTTCCAGCCTTTTTTCGGATTGCCGCTTCCTATCCAACTTGCTCAAAAACTCTTTAAAAACGGCTAAGTACTTGCTTTCCCAACGTAGCTAAGCACTTGATCCAGCGACAGTCCGTAGAGCGGCTATCCGATTGGCAAGGCAAGCAACTAAGAGAAAGCGGCAAAGGAAACAAGCCAAAAGAGCAATGAGCAAGAAAAGATAGAACTCGGATAAATATATGTACATAACATAGGCCCTTGGCCGAATCTTCGAGTAGAAGCTCAAAATACACCCAGTGGGTGGAATTGTGCGAATTAACAAGTTCTTCAAAGACTACTGAAGCAGATAAAATAAAAAATACAACGGCAGCTTAGGAGGCAGCAGACGGATTCGGAGGATCGGAGGAGGCGCCAGCGTCAGGCGTCGAGGCAGCCGGTTGGCTAGTCTAGGCTTGATCATCTCCGGCGGCAGTCGACTCGGTCGCACGCGCCTCGTTGCTGGAGGTGCAGTCGGGCTGAGGCTGGCCGTCTGCTCCGTCTTCTGGTGCCTCCGCCTCGCCTCCATCCTCCGCCTCGTCCTCCTCCTCGACGCTGGAGCCAATCACCTCCGCCGAGTCTTCGCCGTAGTCTGGGTTCATCCCAAACCACTCCGGCGGTACCTTCTCGCCGTCTTCAGACTACTCGGGGACGAAGATGCTGGTGTCGGTGTACTCAGCGATCGCCGCGGCATGCTTGACGAGGGCATCTTCCGCGGCTGCCAGCTCCGGCTGGGCCTCTGACCGGAGGGTGGCCAGCCGGTCTAGATCCAGCCCCGGATACCATGCCTTGACAAACTCCAAGGCCCGACGTGCTCCAGCTTAGGCTGAAGAGCCCTTCCAGGCCTCAAGACGGCCAGCCGTGACCTCTAGCCAGCTGGCCGTCAGGCTGGGGTTGCGTGGAGCCTGCATGTCCGGCCACAGGGCGGCAACCACCTGGGCACCAACACACTGAAGCCGACGCAGCATCCGGTGAGCTGGCCGAAGGCGAGCCTCGATGCTCAGGATCTGCTCGTCAAGAGTTCGGGGACCGTCGGCGGCAATCTCTGTGCCATCTGCCCTCCGACCTTCACGGTCGTCCTCGATTGCTTGGACGGCGGCCTGCGAGTGCCCAGGAAAGAAGTCTGCCAAGACGGAAGAAACAAAGAAGCAAGTCAAAAGCCAGGAATCGACATGATTTATAATTGGCAGCTCAAAGATAAATAAGGAGACTCACCATCAATGATGTCTTCAATTTCGTGGAAGCCGCAAGCCAGTAGCGCCTCCTTGTCAGTCCAGGAGGAGCGCTCGCTCGCGAACTCGGCCGGGAGGGTGGTTTCCGCTTCCTCCGCCTCCTTCTGCGTCTTCGCAAGCACCTCCCTTTGCTTTGCCAACTGAATGGGCAGCAGATCGTGCTCTGTGGCGAGCCTGCTGCACTCTTCCCCTTTGGCGCGCAAGGCAGAGTTGGCTTCGCTCAGCTGCTGTTGAAGAGCAGCGTTGGCTCCTGAAGAAAAGGATGAAAGATAACAGTCGTCAATAAAGTAGGTCGCCGGGGAGATCCGGCCCGACTGCTCAGCAGTCGGCCTGAATCTCGGGGACTACAGCCTGCGGGTGCGCTAGCGCGCCCCCGTAGAGAAGAAGAAAGGACTTACTCCGGCTCTTTGCCAAGTCGGCGGTCCGCTTGCCCAGCTCTTCAACGTTACGGTTGAAGGCAGTGACGCGGAGGTTGTGATAATCCTGCGACAAGCATTTCAGACAAAGTTAGTACCCAGAAGTTCATCAATTGGAGTTCCGGGCCGCCTGCTCAGCAGCCAGCCCGAAACTCGAGGACTACACCCAGTGGGTGCGCTGGCGCGCCCCCACAGAGAGGAACAAGAAAATAAAGACCAAAGGAAAAAACATACCCGGACGGCTGCCCGTGACGCTAGGAACGCCTTGGTGCAACTCTGGAGAGCGTCGCCCTCAGCACGGAGCTTCGCCTGGACGTCCAGGAGCGCCCGGTTCAGCGGCCCTGTGCCGCCTCCTCGCACCCACCCAATAGGTGTGGCGCTCATCGCTTCGGCGTCTGGGGTTGCTGAGCTGGCGGTGCCGGCTTCCAGGGGGCGGGGTGCCGAAGTCGCCTTCTCCAGACGACGGCACGTTGGCGAGCCGACTTGGAGGAGTAGCCTCGCCATGGCCTTGTCTTCGGTCGGCGGCATTGGAGGGTCCGCTGGCTGCTCGCCTTGCGCACCTTCAGACGGCGGCAGAGGCGGTGGCGAAACGTTCGCGTCTAGAGTAGAGGGGTCGCCGCCTTCCCTCTCCTCGACGGGGTTCTCCCCGCCGGCTTCTCTAGTCGGCCTCGTGAACTCCGGAGGCGGTGGCGCAGAGTTCAACGGGGTGACGAGCACTGCCGACTGGCAGCGTGCGGCTTCCTCAGCCTGCTGCTTCGCCGCGGCGGTGGCTTCGGCCTCCGCTAGTTTTTTCTTAGCAGAGGCCTCCGCCCTATCGGCCTCCGCCTTCTCCAGGCGGAGGGCCTCTTCTTCGTTGCGCTTCTCCTGCGCATTCCGCTCCGTCGCCTCCCAGAGGTCAGCAGCAGGGTCAATCCGCCGAGTGGTGGCAGACGTCTCTGCTGACCCAATGACGGAAGGAGCGGCGACCCGCTCAAGAGAGAGGGGAGCCCTGAAGCAAGAGGGGCAAGCAGAGACTCAGACAAATCACGAAGAAAGAATAAAACTTTGAAGACAGAATACTTACGCGGAGACCAACGGCGGCTTCTTCACTTCCTTACGGAAGCGGATGGCCTTCGCGGGCGCTTCGTCCCGCCGGGTCGCCGCAGCCGAGCCCTTGGGCTTCTTCGGACGACTCCCGAACAAGGTCGGCACGGCCCTGCGCTTCTTCCCGCCGCCTGGAGCGCCCGGCGCGGCATAAGAGCCCGCGCCAGGCTGGCTGGCTCCTGGCCGATGGCGAGGGGCGACTTCTTTGTCGGCGTTGGCTTCGGGCCAGTCGGCGAAGGTAGCCGAAGGCCTGAAGTTGCCTGCTGTTCCTCCTCCTCCCTCGGCGTCGTCTTCCAGAGCCGTCGCCCCCAGATCGGGGTTGTCAATGTCGCTCTCCGCTCGGTCGGCGAGGAACTCGCGGGCTGGCCTCGAAGTGCCGGCTGATGGGTGGAGGAGAGGATTCTGACCAAAGCCGGCCGGTCAAAACAAACTCGGCAAGAAAGAAGACAGTCCAAAGAAGGAAAGGAAAGGAAACTCACCGCGGGCGGGGGGTTGGCGCGGGAGTACGGCTCCTTGCCGAACCACCAGTCCTCCAGGAGCTTGCTGTCCGAGAGGTAGTTCACCATGAAGGCCACCTCCTCGTGAGGCATATCCTTGGTGCACATCCGACTCGGGTCTCGGTGCCCGCTCATCTGGCATATCATGTGGGGGCGGCCTTGGAGCGGAAGAACTCGGCGCGCCACGAAGGAGGCCAGCAGGTCTGGACCAGTCAGGCCCTCCGACTACGTCAGCACTCGGAGTCGCAGGACGGCGCCAGCTCCCGCAGGCGTCAGCGACCTGGCCTGGTATGACCAGTTGGGCAGTCTCCCAGCCGGCGGGCCGGCTTTGAAAGCCGGCAGGTTGACCCAGTCGCCCCTCGTGGCGACGTTCCTGACATAGAAGTAGGATCTCTGCCACATCTTCACCGACTTTATCAGCGAGATGGAGGGGAAGGGATTGTCGGCCCCCGATCTTCGCACGACGATTAAGGTGCCGCACTCAGCAGGCACGCCCGCGGCCTGATTGCCGGGCTTGGAGAAGAAGAACTCCCCCCAGAGCTCGAGGGTGGGGAGGACTCTGAGGAAGCCTTCGCACATGGCCACGAAGGCGGACAGCAGCACCACCGTGTTGGGGGTGAGGTGGTGCGCTTGGAGACCGTAGAACTCTAGGAAGGACCAGAAGAAACTGCTCGCCGGCAGCCCCAGCCCGCGCAAGCAGTGTGAGCGAAAGATGACCCGCTCGCCCTCCTGCGGTGCAGGGGAAATCTCCCCCTTCGGCGCAAGACGCACCTACACGCGATCCTCACCGAGAAGCCGACTGGTCCGGCGGAGGAACTCAATGTGGTCTTCATGAACTTCGGAGCCGTCCCAGGTGCCGGAGCGCACTGGGGGAGGCGCGGCGGCGGAGGAAGAACTCATCGCGAGCTCTCGCCGCAACGTTCGCCGGAGCTTGGGCGTGCGACAGAGCGAAGAAGAGAAGAGGAAGGAGGAGAGCGAGGAGCAGCAAGGAGGAAGAGAACGAGGAGTAGTGGGAAGGAGGGGCGCGCGTGCCCCCCTCTTCCCCCTACTTATAGCCTCGTGGGCTGCGAAGCCGAGGGGGCGGACGTGGGGATTTACTACACCCACAACCCCATGACCCCCACGATCCACGATAAATCTATTGCATGCAGTAACTCCACGGGAATCCCAACCGTCCACCGGGGCTGCAGCGGATCCGCTCGGGCGCCGAGGCGCGGTAGTGGCAGGCCCCGCCATGTGCCCTCGCGTGACAGGCCAAGAACGGGTGGCGGCCTAGAGACTGAGCTAGCACACCACTTAAATCCCGCCGCAATGTTCGAAATACTGAGCGAGTCTGAACTGAGTGAGTCCGAGTTGAGCAAGTCTAACTCCTTCTAGTCGGCCCGGCAGAAGTCAATCAAAGACCATGTGTTGAGCACCCGGAAAGAGAAACTGCTGAGGCTTCTCGGCGGATCATCCGCGGTGCCTCACCAGCTTCGGGGACTACTGTCGGTGTAATGGGCCACAGGTAGGCCAACCCGAGTCCCATAACCTTTCAAGACATCAGGGCAGGCTGCGCCCCTCAAGACCCCAGGACGAAGAGCCGCCTCCTGAGGAATCGACGGCAAGACGGCTGATTGCCCGCTCACGGCCAAGTCCCAGGGACGACTTCCAGAGAAGCCATCTTTGGGGAGTCGGCCTGCGACTCCAACAAACCCATGACCTCATCAAAGGGGATGAGGCAGGGGCATGGCTACAGCAAAGCCCACCCCTGCCCCTCACCAAGTGCAGGCGTGGCCACAGCACGCCATACCCCGGAAGATCTCCATGCGGCATGGCACTGTTGCCATGCCGTCCCTAACATCAGCGCTGTAGGGCCGAATCCTGCGCCCACGACAGCTTGCCTGTATGGCCCAGAGGCAGCAGGTCCCACCAGTCAGTGAGACCCTAGGAGACGGTGAGAGGACCGCCAGTCGGATCCGTCAGGAGTCGGCCCCGGGAAGTTGGCCGAGCCCTCCCCTGGGCCCATGCACCATTAATCAAGATGTGATGGGGAGTGGCAATAGTGATCGCCCACCAGGCGGCGGGACTGTTGCCACGACCCCATGACCAAGCCCGCGTCATCAGAAGCACGACTACAGTAAGCAACAGCCGGCAAGACCCGCCCGCGGCGGATGCGGCCTGTCGGCTCCGTACCAGACCAGTCGGGGGGGCCCACCAGTCGAGGGCCCCAGCAGTCTGCGGAGAAGTCGGAGGCCAGAGGCACGGACGGCTGGGACCATGCCCAGTCGAATTACCATTGTACCCCTGGGGGGTAGGCCTATATAAACCCCCCAGGGCACCCTTGCAAAGGGTTGGAACCCAGTAGCTCTAGACCATATTAGATAGAAGGAGAGAGCTGGCCTTGCCCTCTCCTACCTCTAAGAAACATCTCAAGGAGCAACCGTGTAAACACTTGGCCATAGTGATCATGCGGAGACCCCGCAGAGCAGCAGTAGGGGTATTATCTCCCCGGAGAGCCCTGAAGCTGGGTAAGATTCGCCGGCGTGCATGTCTTCGCCTCATCCCGTTTCCAGGCACCGGCGACGTTCTACTCGCCCCCACCATGATAAGCCATCCTTTGGCATATGTCGCACCAAACCCCCGACAATAGACATTTGGAATGCACTAAAATGTTTGTATGAGTAGGTTACATGCATTATACAGCCAACAAAAAAATTTAATTGGACATAACATGGATTCATACTACCTCCTTCCATTTATATAGGGTCTAATGTGTTTTTTAAGAACACCTTTGACTATTGACAACATTAATAGTACATGACATGCACAATGGGAAAATTATATCATGGAAACCTCCTCTCACACACGAATTGACGGGTGTGCTTTGTGTAAGTTGCATGTCATATATTATTGCTCTAATATTTGGTCAAAGGTAGCCTCAAAAACGCATTAGGCCCTATATAGATGGAAGGAGGGAGTAGCTTTGAATAGCATTTGTGTAGTCAAACAGGACAAGACTCTCTCTTTGTGTGGTGTGAATAGTTTTATTTTTTTTGTTTTTTCGCTGAGGGAAGTGTGAATTGATTTGGTACGTACAACTACAATAGTACACGTTAGGCTTGTCCCTAAAATTTAAGCCGTTCCTTGTTATATCCCAAAAATTCAAATATCGTGCTCCCAAAACTGGCGCCTTCACAACTCTCACCTTGCTATCCCGAAATTACAACGCGCGCGAAAAATCCCTCCAGCTGCCAAATCCCGACACACTAAATCCCCCTTCTAACCCTGAGCCGAAAGGGCCGCTAGCTCAAATCGGTGGGGGTACTTTTGTAACACACCCTACATTTTGGACAAGCGCGTCCCTAAGTCATGGTTCCCCCCTCCCATCGCCTCCTTTTCGCCATTTGAAATCCCAGGACGGCATAAGCTCTCCGCTCCAACCACGAAACCCTACCCTCTTCCATCTGACACCTGACCGTTGCCCAGCCGGAGCCTCTTCCCCGACGATGACGTCAACTGCAACAGATCGAAGTCCCTCATCCACCTCCCCGGATGAGGATCCGTCGTCCATCTCGTTGTCCCGCCGGTTCAGCCGCCCCGTCCTCCACCTCCAAGGAGCTGCTCCAACGATCGCCTCGTCTATCACAGCTGCTCCATCCCCATAGCGCTGCCTTAACCTACTCCACCGGAACCGCAAAATCCTCACCGACTCCTCGGACGAAGCCGAGGCCTACTCGGTGCCACCAAAGAGGTTGTACACTCATCGCATCGCACCTTCTCCTTAAGTCGACCTCCCGGCGCCGATGGTGCTCCATCATGCACACCCATCGAGTGGCTACCTCGAAGCCGGCGCCGCGGGCGACATCTCCATGGCGGCTCTCCCCCAATGCGAGGCCCCTTCGGCGGAGGCCATACCAGCCGGATCTACCGCTGCTGCTCTGGCTCTCGCTCATGCTGTTGCTGCTGCTCCGGCTCTCGCTTGCTCATGTTGTTGCTACTGCTCTCTCCCTCGCTCGTGTTGCTGCCCTGCTCTGATTTAGCTACACTCCAGTCGACTGAATTGACTTTGGATCAGTTGATTTTCAGCGGGTGGGGGTCGCCGGAGTTAAGGAACAACCACCCGCAGCGGGGAGGGGGCTCCCAGGAGAGGTACCCCACTATCTATCTTAGGGTTCAGGGTGGGGGCGGTGGTCGCCGGCAGTGGAGGCGTAGTGGTGGGGCGGTGGCGTGGGGATCGCCGGAGAAAAAGCTCGGCACAGGGGGGCCTAGAGGGCTGGCTGGGGCGGCGGCGGACCATCGGTGGGGAGTTATTTCGAGGCGGCGAGGCGGCGGCAGACCGGCGGTGGGGAGTTGTTTCGAGGCGGCGAGGCGGCGATGGACCTGCGGTTCGGAGTTGTTTCGGGCCGGTGAGGCTGCGGCGGACTGGCGGTGGGGAGTTGTTTCAGGGCGGCGAGGCGGTGCGGAGGCCGGCAATTCGGCCGGTGGTGGCTGGCGGTTCAGAGGGGTGCAGGTTGAAGATGAACTGCAGGCCCTCCCTAAACTACATGTCAAGTTCCTCTCTGCTACCATTGCGTTCAATTTCGATAGTAACATTCAGACTCCACGGTAAATTTCAGTTTTGACAGTTAACTTCAGGGTCAACAGTTTTAACCTCATCTCTTGTAGTCAGGTGGTTTTTGGCGATGTAAATTTTACATCTATCACTTTTTGGTAATGTATTTTACATCATCTATAGGAGATGCTATTAGAATCCCAGTTGAGATTAACGATGTCCGTCTTGTGCTACTTCAGCCTCGACATCTTACGGCTCACCGGAGCTGCTCCAACGACGGAATGATACATCACAACAGAGCAGTGCCCTGGACGTCGCCTATAGATTCCTCAGATATTCCTCCACACCTCTGAAAATCACCTCTGCCTCAACTTCTTCAGCGACCAACCTCTCAGATTACGGGTTTCGGAAAATGCTTGAGGTTCGAACACAAGGTGCGCACGACGATCTCTCTGCCACTAGCTCACACTCTCACAACGATCTCAAAGCCCAGCTCGTCAAACCCGAGGAACAAGAGACACAACGGTTTATACTGGGTTCGGGCCACCGTTGCGGTGTAGTACCCTACTCCAGTGTGGTGTGGTGGATTGCCCTGTAGGCTGGGGATGAACATGTACAAGGGGAAAACAGCCTCCTGAGGAGAGGTGTTCTTGAGCTCGATGAGCTTGTGTGGTTGGGGATGATCCAAATTATCCTCCTTCCTGTGGTGGTGGCTAGTCCTATTTATAGAGGCACGGGTCCTATTCCCAGATATTAGGCGGGAAGGGATCCCACAACGGCAAATTTGAAGGGGGACAACTAGTACAAGCCATCCTAACAACAGGTGGTCTTCGCCTGCCAAAGGCTCTGCTGGTGACGCCGTCGTGGCCTCTGTGGTGACCTCCGTCTTGCCGTCCTACTAGTCTTGGTCTCCTTGCACCGATATGGAAACCTTTGCTTGACGCCTCAGGACTCCTCGCCCACGCCTGCCTCTTTAGCACCAAAGAGGAAACTAGCATTCTGCGTCTGCTGGCGCCCACCTGGCCTTGGTCGTCATGGCTCACGTCACGGAAACCTCACGAGGTGCCCCTCGCCTTGAACTCTCAGCTCCTCGCCAGCCAGCCTAGTGAGGCTGCCCCTGAGGAGGTATTGTGTCGTCCGCCTCACGAGGCTTGGCCCCTCGCAAGGGTCTTGAATGTTGGTTGACGAAGATGGGCCGTACCAGGCCGCTGGTGGAGCCATGCCCTGGGCCGTAGGCAGGCAAGTCTGGGTACCCCCGTTCCCAAGACGCTGACAGTAGCCCCCGGGCCCAAGGCGTGCTCGTGCTTGGCTTAGTGGCGAAGCCAAGGGTCAAGTGCGGAGCGCCGCGGGCCCTAACATCCTACGGCCTTGATTTACGTGTGGCGATTGACGGGACGTGGGTGTCTCCGCTTCCACATGCTTCCTTGGCAACTGCCCAGCTAACAAAAGGCTGGCGCGCACCGTAGTGTCTTCATTGTCTGCCTTCGTCCTGCTCCAGATCCCCTTTTCTGCTCTTTGCTCCCAAGCCTCTAGATCTGCACCAACTCTCCTCCAAGCCCGCCATTAATGGCGCCCAGCAAGGCAAGGGCCACCCTTCCACCCTCCAGGTATGAGCCGGCCCAGTGTATCAGAGAGGAACCTCGCCGCCACACTCCTGATGATGGCGTAGGGCGGCGACAAGAAGAGGAAGACCGCGCTTCGGGTTGGCTCCGCCCAGCTGGAGGCCTCTGGCAGCACCTTCTATCTTTTCTTCATGAGGAGCGTTGTAGCTGGGTTGGTTCCCCCCTTCTCTGACTTCTTCTACTCCATCCTTAGCCATTACAAGCTGCACGCCCTCCATCTTCATCCAACTCTGTCCTCCTTCTGTCGATTTTTTCCTTTTACCGCGAGGCATACATCGGGGTGATGCTGTCCGTGGCACTGCTGCGCCACTTCTTCTATCTTCGGATCAAGGACGTCCATTGCTTAGGGTGTGCCAACTTTGTTGCGGCCAATAAGACTAACGCGATCTCGAAGGCCGGGAAGAAGGCCGAGGGCTTCAGGAGCAAGTGGTTCCTAATGGACACCAAGCGCTCCCATCCCCGGCTTGTGCTACCGACGGGGATGCCCATGTCTCACGATGGGTGGTTCTGCACGAAGCTCACCGACCCCTGGGCGGAGCATGTGCTGGAGAAGACGACTGCCAATCTGAAGCCTGACGACCCAAATGCGGCGAAGCTGACAGGGGCCATGATCGTCAAGGAATTCCTGTCGTAGCGCGTGGCTCCGCTCCATGCGCGCTCGCGCCCCTTGTGGAAGCTCAGGGACGAAGGCAACGACCTCCGCCTATGTCTGGAGGCCCTGTGTGACAAGGAACTGGGCACGGCTCTCCGCTCCCTGGTCGGGAACGACCAGGGGTACCCTCCGGACACCTTTGTTCCTCTGTACCGCCACCTCGACGGAGCGAAGGTTTCCGCCGCCATGCTTGTCTTTGATGGACGTGGGCTCATGCCGCCGGTGCCCTCTAAGGCCCTAGTGGCAATGACTCCGATGGTGGTGTCCTTCACGACTCTGACGGGGAGGAGGAGCACGACTCGGAGGCGACCCTCCGAGGGGACCGGGACACCTCCCCTCCGCGCAAGGCTAATCTCCTCCGTGCCCTGCCTAATGATGACGACGTCAGCGACCACCCGGTGAGGGAAGCCCAGCCCCTGCTGGGATCACCACAAGGTCCAAGGTCACCGCCTCAAAGAAGTCTTCAACTGTGGTTCCGACGAAGAGCAGGTTGGCACTGGCCTCCTAGGGTGACGCTCCTGCCCTGGCGCTGTCTGGTGTTGCCGTTGGGCCGGTGGCTGCTTCTTCATCTGCTCCTGGGGCCCATGCACCGGCACCCCAGACCACGAGGCCCTTGGGCTCCTTGCTCCTGAAGAGGGCACGGGACCATGCCGTCGTGGACCAGTAAGCATCTCGCCTTGACTTTGTTCTTGCTCCCGCTTCTGTTGCTGCTTCCTGATGTTCCCCTCTTGCATTATCAGGAAGACTCTGTCGGCGAAGAAGAAGAGAGGGGGGCGGCCACATCCTCGTGAGCCAGTAGCCAGGCCTGGCAGCACCCCCTCTGGTGCAGAAAGGCATGAAGGCACCCACACTTCTCCCGCTCGATCGTCCTCGCGAGGCCCAGTGGATCATTCTTGGGAGAAGGCGATCTCCTCGGCCAAGCCAGCTCCGGAGGCGCCTACCCCTAGCTCTCCCATCGATGCAGCCAAGGCGCAACCTCCTCCTCCAGTCACCAATTCACAGGTCTTGGCAAAGGCGCAACCTCCTCCTCCAGTCGAATCGCTGGCTCGTGATCCTTCCGCTTCGCCCGACGCCTTGGAGGAGGCCCTTTCCTCACTAGCGCGGCTTCGGGGCGACCTTCAAGGTGCTGACCGCCGCCTGGTGGCGTGGCACCTAGAGCTAATCTCGGGTTTGATGCATTCTGATCCGTTTGTCAGGGCGATGCTGGGCCAGGCTGTGGCAGCTTCTGAAGAGGACAAGCGGGCCGTGCTACGTCTTGAGCTTGCGTTGGTTTTCCCCAAAGACGAAGGGATGATGCAGCAGAGTAGCGTAAGTATTTCCCTCAGTTTTTGAGAACCAAGGTATCAATCCAGTAGGAGGACACGCTCAAGTCCCTCGTACCTGCACAAAACGATAGCTACTCGCAACCAACGCGATTAGGGGTTGTCAATCCCTTCATGGTCACTTACGAGATTAAAGTGAAAAGATATAATATTTTTGGTACTCATCGACCGCTATCAAGATATAATATTTTTGGCATTTTTGGTATAAATATACAAAGTAAAAGTAAAGGCAAAGTAAAAAAGCAAAGCAAGATTGAAGTGATGGAGATTGGTATGATGAGAATAGACCCGGGGGCCATATGTTTCACTAGTGGCTTCTCTCAAGAGCATAAGTATTCTACGGTGGGTGAACAAATTACTGTTGAGCAATTGACAGAATTGAGCATAGTTATGAGAATATCTAGGCATGATCATGTATATAGGCATCACGTCCGTGACAAGTAGACCGAAACGATTTTGCATCTACTAAAATTACTCCACTCATCGACCGCTATCCAGCATGCATCTAGAGTATTAAGTTAAAAACAGAGTAACGCCTTAAGCAAGATGACATGATGTAGAGAGATAAATTCATGCAATATGAAATAAACCCCTTCTTGTTATCCTCGATGGCAATGATGCAATACGTGCCTTGCTGCCCCTTCTGTCACTGGGAGAGGACACCGCAAGATCGAACCCAAAGCTAAGCACTTCTCCCATGGCAAGAACTACCAATCTAGTTGGCCAAACCAAACGGATAATTCAAAGAGACTTGCAAAGATAACCAATCATGCATAAAAGAATTCAGAGAAGATTCAAATATTATTCATAGATAGACTTGATCATAAACCCATAATTCATCGGTCTCAACAAACACACCGCAAAAAGAAGATTACATCAAATAGATCTCCACAAGAGAGGGGGAGAACTTTGTATTGAGATTCAAAGAGAGAGAAGAAGCCATCTAGCTACTAACTATGGACCCGAAGGTCTGAGGTAAACTACTCACACTTCATCGGAGGGGCTATGATTATGTAGAAGCCCTCCGTGATGACGGCCCTCTTCCTCCGGAGCTCCGGAATAGGCCCCAAGATGGGATCTCGTGGATACAGAAAGTTGCGGCGGTGGAATTAGGTTTTTGGCTCCTGTTCTGATCGTTTGGGGTACGTAGGTAGATATAGGAGGAAGGAGTACGTCGGTGGAGCACCGAGGGCCCCACGAGGCAGGGGGCGCGGCCTGGCGCCCCCCACCCTCGTGACCTCCTCTTTGACTCCCTAGAGTAGGGTCCAAGTCTCCTGGATCACGTTCGGTGAGAAAATCACGTTCTCGAAGATTTTATTCCGTTTGGACTCCGTTTGATATTCTGCTTCTCCGAAACACTGAAATAGGCAAAAAACAGCAATTCTGGGCTGGGCCTCCGGTTAATAGGTTAGTCCCAAAAATTATATAAAAGTGGAAAATGAAGCCCAATATAGTCCAAAACAGTAGATAATATATCATGGAGCAATCAAAACTTATAGATACGTTGGAGACGTATCAGGCATCCCCAAGCTTAATTCCTGCTCGTCCTCGAGTAGGTAAATGATAAAAAGAGAATTTTTGATGCGGAGTGCTACTTGGAATAATTTCAATGCAAATCTTCTTAATTGTGGTACGAATATTCAAATTAGAAAGATTCAAGACAAAAGTTTATATTGATATAAAAATAATAATACTTCAAGCATACTAACAAAGCAATTATGTCTTCTCAAAATAACATGGCCAAAGAAAGTTATCCCTACAAAATCATATAGTCTGGCTATGCTCCATCTTCACCACACAAAGTATTTAAATCATGCACAACCCCGATGACAATCCAAGCAGTTGTTTCATACTCTAACTTTTTCAAAACTTCTTCAATCTTCACGCAATACATGAGCGTGAGCCATGGATATAGCACTATAGGTGGAATAGAATGGTGGTTGTGGAGAAGACAAAAAGGAGAAGATAGTCTCACATCAACTAGGCATATCAACGGGCTATGGAGATGCCCATCAATAGATATCTATGTGAGTGAGTAGGGATTGCCATGCAACGGATGCACTAGAGCTATAAATATATGAAAGCTCAAAAAGAAACTAAGTGGGTGTGCATCCAACTTGCTTGCTCATGAAGACCTAGGGCAATTTGAGGAAGCCCATCATTGGAATATACAAGCCAAGTTCTATAATGTAAAATTCCCACTAGTATATGAAAGTGACAACATATGAGACTCTCTATATGAAGAACATGGTGCATCTTTGAAGCACAATATATGAGACTCGCTATATGATGGTGCTACTTTGAAGCACAAGTGTGGTAAAAGGATAGTAGCATTGCCCCTTTTTATTCATTTTCTTTTTTTGGGGACTTCTTTTTTTTCTTTGGCCTTTCTTTTTTTATTATTATTGGGACAATGCTCTATTGAATGATGATCATCACACTTCTATTTATTTACAACTCAATGATTACAACTCGATACTTAGAACAAAGTATGACTCTATATGGATGCCTCCGACAGTGTACCGGGATATGCACTGAATCAAGAGTGACAAGTATGAAAAAATTATGAACGGCGGCTTTGCCACAAATACTATGTCAACTACATGATCATGCTAAGCAATATGACAATGATGAATATGTCATGATGAACTAGATGGTGGAAAGTTGCATGGCAATATATCTCGGAATGGCTATGGAAATGCCATAATAGGTAGGTATGGTGGCTGTTTTGACGATCGTATATGGTAGGTGTATGATACCGGCGAAAGGTGCGCGGTATTAGAGAGGCTAGCAAAGGTGGAAGGGTGAGAGTGCGTATAATCCATGGACTCAACATTATTCATAAAGAAATCATATACTTATTGCAAAAATCTAGAAGTTATCAAAGAAAAGTATAACGAGCATGCTCCTAGGGGCATAGATTGGTAGGAAAATACCATCGCTCATCCCCAACCGCCACTCATAAGGAAGACAATCAATAAATGAATCATGCTCCGACTTCATCACATAACGGTTCACCATACGTGCATGCTACGGGAATCACAAGCTTCAACACAAGTATTCTTTAAATTCACAACTACTCAACTAGCATGACTTTAATATTATCACCTCCATATCTCAAAACAATTATCATGCTTCAATCTTTTCTTAGTATTCAACACACTCAAAAGAAAGTTTCACAAATCTTGAATACCAAGCATATTATTATTAAGCAAATTACCATGCTATTAAGACTCTCAAAATAATTTAAGTGAAGTATGAGAGATCAATAGTTTCTTTAAAACAAATCCACTACCATGCTCTAAAAGATCTAAGTGAAGCAGATAGAGCAAAATTATAACGCTCAAAAGATATAAGTGAAGCACATAGAGCAAAACTACCTAGCTCAAAAGATATAAGTGAATCACATAGAGTATTATATCAAATTTTAATTCATGTATGGCTCTCTCAAAAGGTGTGTACAGCAAGGATGATTGTGGCATACTAAGACACAAAGACACAAATAATACAAGACGCTCCAAGCAAAACACATGTCATGTTGGTGAATAAAAACATAGCTCCAAGTAAATTACCCATGGAAGTGGACGAAAGAGGGGATGCCTTCCGGGGCATCCCCAAGCTTTGACTTTTTGGTGTCCTTGGATTATCCTGGGGGTGCCATGGGCATCCCCAAGCTTAGGTTCTTGCCACTCCTTGTTCCATAATCCATCAGATCCTTACCCAAAACTTGAAAACTTCACAACACAAAACTTAAAGAAGAAAACTCGTGAGCTCCGTTAGCGAAAGAAAACAAAAGACTACTTCAAGGTACTGTAATGAACTCATTATTTATTTGTATTGGTGTTAAACCTACTGTATTCCAACTTCTCTATGGATTATAAACTATTTTACTAGCCATAGATTCATCAAAATAAGCAAACAACACACGAAAAACAGAATCTGTCAAAAACAGAACAGTCTGTAGTAATCTGTAGCTAGCGCAAGATCTGGAACCCCAAAAATTCTAAAATAAATTGTTGGACGTGAGGAATTTATCTATTAATCATCTTCAAAAAGAATTAACTAAATATCACTCTTGAAATAAAAATGACATCAGTTCTCATGAGCGCTAAAGTTTCTGGTTTTTTACAGCAAGTTCAACAAGACTTTCCCCAGTCTTCCCAATGGTTCTACTTGGCACAAACACTAATTAAACACAAAAAACACAACCAAAACAGAGGCTAGATAATTTATGTATTACTAAACAGGAGAAAAAAGCAAGGAATAAAAATAAAATTGGGTTGCCTCCCAACAAGCGCTATCGTTTAATGCCCCTAGCTAGGCATAACAAGCGAGGATAGATCTAGGTATTGCCATCTTTGGTCGGCAATCCATAAGTGGCTCTCATGATAGTTTCATATGGTAATTTTATTTTATTTCTTGGAAAGTGTTCCATGCCCTTTTTTAATGTAAATTGAAATCTAATATTCCCTTCCTTCATATCAATAATCACACCAACCGTTCCAAGGAAAGGTCTACCAAGAATAATAGGGCAAGAAGGATTGCAATCTATATCAAGAACAATGAAATATACGGGCACATAATTCCTATTTGCAACAATAATAACATCATTAATTCTTCCTATAGGTTTCTTAATAGTGGAATCCGCAAGATGCAAGTTTAGAGAGCAATCATCAAAATTACGGAAATCTAGCAAATCACACCAAGTCTTGGGAATAGTGGAGACACTAGCACCCAAATCACACAAAGCATAAAACTCATGATCTTTAATTTTAATTTTAATAGTTTGTTCCCACTCATCATAGAGTTTTCTAGGGATAGAAACTTTCAACTCAAGTTTTTCTTCACAAGATTGCATCAAGGCATCAACAATATGTTCGGTGAAGGCTTTATTTCGACTATAAGCATGTGGAGAATTTAGCACGGATTGCAACAAGGCAATACAATCAATTAAAGAGCAACTTTCATAATTAAATTCCTTGATATCTAATATAGTGGGTTTAGCAACATTTATATTTTTATTTCTTTCAATCCCACTTTCATAAATTTCATCATTAAGATCTAAATACTCCGGATTTTTAGAACGCCTTCTAGTTAAAGGAAGATCATATTCAGTTTCATCAAGATTCATATTGCAGAACAAAGATTTAATAGGGGACACATCAATAACTTTTAGATCTTCATCTTGATTTTCATAAGAATTGGAGGAACACGCTTTAATAAAGGCATCTTTGGAAGCACGCATCCTAGCGCTTCTTTCCTTACACTCATCAATTGAAATTCTCATGGCTTTGAGAGACTCATTGATATCATGCTTATGTGGAATAGATCTAAGTTTCAAAGAATCAACATCAAGAGCAATTCTATAATGTTCCTAGCCTAATCATCAATCTTAAGAAATTTTTCTTCAATCATAGCATTAAAATTCTTTTGCGAATAAATAAATTCTTTAATATTAGATTCAAAATCAGAGGGCATCTTATTATAATTTCCATAAGAGTTGTTGTAGGAATTCCCATAATTATTAGAAGGATTACTAGGATATGGCCTAGGATTAAAATTTCCTCTATAAGCGTTGTTACCAAAATTATTCCTACCAACAAAATTCACGTCCATATATTCATTGTTATTCTCAATCAAAGTAGACAAAGGCATATCATTAGGATCAGAACAAACACTCTTAGTAGCAAATAATTTCATAAGTTCATCCATCTTTCCACTCAACACATTAATTTCTTCTGTCGCATGCACTTTTTTATTAGAAGATATTTCAGTATGCCATTGAGAATAATTAACCATAATATTATCTAGGAGGAGCAATCGGAGTGCTAAGGAAATCATTATTATTGGTGTTGGTGAAGTCACACAATTTAGTATTATCTTGAGCCATCGCGACAAACAAGAAATCTAGCACACGAGCAAACAAGAGCAAATGGCAAAAGAGGCAAATAGAGAGGGAGGATAGAGAGAAAGAGAGGGCGAATAAAACGGCAAGGGTGAAGTGGGGGAGAGGAAAACGAGAGGAAAATGGCAATTAATGTAATGCGAGAGATAGGGATTGTGATGGGTACTTGGTATGTTGACTTTTTGCATAGACTCCCCGGCAACGGCGCCAGAAATCCTTCTTGCTATGTCTTGAGCTTGCGTTGGTTTTCCTCGAAGAGGAAGGGACGATGCAGCAGAGTAGCGTAAGTATTTCCCTCAGTTTTTGAGAACCAAGGTATCAACCCAGTAGGACTCCAGGCTCAAGTCACTCGTACCTGCACAAAACGATAGCTACTCGCAACCAACGTGATTAGGGGTTGTCAATCCCTTCACTGTCACTGACTAGAGTGAGATCTGATAGATATAATATTTTTGGTATTTTTGGTATAAAGATGCAAATTAAAAAGTAAAGGCAAAGTAAAAAAGCAAAGCAAGATTAAAGTGATGGAGATTGGTATGATGAGAATAGACCCAGGGGCCATAGGTTTCACTAGTGGCTTCTCTGAAGAGCATAAGTATTCTACGGTGGGTGAACAAATTACTGTTGAGCAATTGACAGAATTGAGCATAGTTATGAGAATATCTAGGCATGATCATGTATATAGGCATCACGTCCGTGACAAGTAGACCGAAACGATTCTGCATCTACTACTATTACTGCACTCATCGACCGCTATCCAGCATGCATCTAGAGTATTAAGTTAAAAACAGAGTAATGCCTTAAGCAACATGACATGATGTCGAGAGATAAATTCATGCAATATGAAATAAACCCCATCTTGTTATCCTCGATGGCAACGATGCAATACGTGCCTTGCTACCCCTTCTGTCACTGGGAAAGGACACCACAAGATCGAACCCAAAGCTAAGCACTTCTCCCATGGCAAGAACTACCAATCTAGTTGGCCAAACCAAACGGATAATTTGAAGTGACTTGCAAAGATAACCAATCATGCATAAAAGAATTCAGAGAAGATTCAAATATTATTCATAGATAGACTTGATCATAAACCCTCAATTCATCGGTCTCAACAAACACACCGCAAAAAGAAGATTACATCGAATATATCTCCACAAGAGAGGGGGAGAACTTTGTATTGAGATTCAAAGAGAGAAGAAGCCATCTAGCTACTAACTATGGACTCGAAGGTCTGAGGTAAACTACTCACACTTCATCGGAGGGGCTATGATGATGTAGAACCCTCCGTGATGATGGCCCTCTTCAGGCGGAGCTCCGGAACAGGCCCCAAGATGGGATCTCGTGGATACAGAAAGTTGCGGCGGTGGAACTAGGTTTTTGGCTCCTGTTCTGATCGTTTGGGGGTACGTAGGAATATATAGGAGGAAGGAGTACGTCCGTGGAGTACTGAGGGGCCCACGAGGCAGGGGACGCGCCCCCCACCCTCGTGACCTCCTCTTTGACTACCTGGAGTAGAGTCCAAGTCTCCTGGATCACGTTCGGTGAGAAAATCACGTTCCCAAAGATTTTATTCCGTTTGGACTTCGTTTGATATTCTGTTTTTCCTAAACACTGAAATAGGCAAAAACATCAATTCTGGGCTGGGCCTCCGGTTAATAGGTTAGTCCCGAAAATAATATAAAAGTGGAAAATAAAGCCCAACATAGTCCAAAACAGTAGATAATATAGCATGGATCAATCAAAAATTATAGATACGTTGGAGACGTATTAGGCCGCCGACCGAGCCACGGCTGCCCACGAGGTGGCGCTGAGGGATGCCGAAGCCGCCAAGGAGCGCTGCCGGTCGATGAAGGCCGAGTTGGAGACCATGCACAACGAGCGCGCGGCCCAGCCTCGTAGTCGCAAGGTGGAGGAGGAGAAGATGAAGGCCCGAGAAGACGCCGTCACTGGTCGTAACGCCGAACTGGAGCAGCTGGCAAGGGCACAGGCCGTAGAGCGCGGCCGCCTAGAGAAGCTGGTGCAGGAGGTGGAGGCAGAGAAGGCCTAGCTGGAAGCCAAAGCGAAGGTTCCGGCAGAGGATCGCGCCACCTTCAAGTCCCTTGAGGAGAGATCCCACGAGGCGCTAACGACACTCTACGAGAAGGACTTGGAGAAGCCGTTGGCGACGGACAACGAAGGCCCCGCCCAACTGCTTCCTTATCTTGTCGTGGTGCTCGAGGGTGTCGTTGTCACAGCCCTAGCTCTGGCCTTTGCTTGTCATTGCATATGCATCCATGCATCATCTTAAATTCAAGTAAATTGAATTGAGGGAATTCTCAACCCTCAGAAATCACCTCAGAAATAATCGACATTAAAAAAAAAATCTCTTCAAACAAGCCCAAGAAAATGTTCCTGTTAATATCTGGAAATATTGGCAAGAGATAAAATTCAAACCAATATTTTTAGAATCTCAGGAATATTTATTTTGGGCCCTTGAATTAATCCAATAAATATTTGAATTGGACTTATATTTATTATATAATAAATGTATGTTCAATAATTCTGGAAATTGTTGTGTGGTTTGGGTTAAAGACCACTTAGTTCGCACAACTATTTTCATGAAGTTTTGAAGTGGTTTAGTATTTTTGCTAAATCAGAAAACAAAGACAGAAATAGAAAATAGAGACAAATAAAAAAAGGAAAGCACAGAGAGAGAAGCCCACCTGGACCTTACCTGGTGGCCCAAGTGGTCGGCCCAGCCCACCTGGCCCTCTCCCCTGTCGTCTTCCTCCTTCGCCAGGAGGATGGGCGTGTGGCCGCCATGCGTGCACACGCGCCCCGGCCACCTCCTGCTTGCCGCTTCCCCGACCCCCTTGGAGATACCACACACCTCCCTGGTTCCACATCCACTTCTCTCTCCGACCCTATCCTCCTCTTCTCACTCTCCCTCCCGCGACCGAACACCACCATCGCCGCTGCTCGCTGCCAACGCGCCCACCAAGCTCGCCTGACCTCCCCACCGTATCCCTAGGCTCCACCGCGACTTTGCACGTCGACGAGAAGAACAAAACAAGCCCCGGGAGCCCCTCAGCCTCGCCATTGCCGTCGTCCTCATCCTCGGGAGCCGACCACCGCCGTCGTTGATTCACCGGCCACAGGACGTCCCCGAGCAAGCCGAACCCATCATCGTGATCACTGTGAGCCGCACCGTCGTTTCCCCCTAACCCCGCGGCCTAGCGCTTGCTGTAGCGCCGTTTTCCATGACGCCCGAAGCACGCCGCCGCACGAGCTCGTCGCCGACGAGGCTCCGGTGTCCAATCAGCCCCGTTCATATGCCCGTTGGCTTTGTGAGAGCCTGCAGAACGCATAGGTGCTACCCGTTGATCCTCCCATGCACGGTGTCGTCGTTTTCATCCCAGGCCCAGAGCTCGCCGTCGTTGACTCCGGCCACCCCAGGCCCGGAGACCACCACCATCCGATGCGCCATCGCGCCAGCTCTCCGTAGGGCCAAAGGGTGCACTGAACAGTGCACTGTTGGCGAAACCCGAGCCACCCTGGTGCGTCTCTGCCACGTTTTTGGTCGTCGCCGGCGAAACTCCGGCGAGCCAACATGGCACACTTAGTTAACACTAATGACGCCATTAGCTGATCACCGTGCCACTGACCGATGGGCCCCACCGGGACCACATGTCAGGTTGACTTTGCTGACGTGGCCTTTGACCGGTCCCACCTGTCGTTGACTCGAGCCAACACTATGTGACTGACCAGTGGACCCCACTGGTCAGGTTTGACCTGGTCAGCCGCAGTTAACTTGCCGAGGTCATCATGATGCAATTGTGATGCAGTAAATGATTTTCTGGATTTTAAATAATTCAGAAAATTCCAGAAAATAGCCAAAACTTCTAAAATACATAGAAAATTATCTATAACTCAGAATGAAATAAATTATATATGAAAAATTATCAAAAAAATTCAAGGAATCTGTTTATGGCATTTTCATGCATGTTTGAACAACCTAGGGTTGCTGTACAGGGCAATTTGCATAATTGACATTTAAATAAGCACATATGGAGTTTGAATTTGAACCCTTGGTTCAAACCAACTTCATTTAATATGTTTGCTAGTTGCATTAGCTCAATCAACAACATATTGCCATGACATTATCATGCATCATAATTGTTGCATTGCATTGATTGTGTTCCTCTTTGTTTGCCGGTATTTGTCCCCTCTCGATAGACGTGGTTCCGACGATGAGTTCGATGACACCGATGAAGAACTATACTATCTTCAGAAGTGCCAGGCAAGCAAAACCGCCTTGTTCATTCCAATACAATCCCACTCTCTCGCTCCTACTCTCTTTTACTGCATTAGGACAACAATGATTCAACTGATACATGCTGCGGTAGTTGAACCCCTTTCCTCTGCATGACCTATCATTGCCATAGTAAATAGATGAAAACCACTAGCACGAGTAGGAGTTGTTTGAGCCTGATGTGCCTACTCATTCATGTTTGCTTGTCATGCCTGCTATTGCTTAGAGTTGTGTCTTGTCTGATTCATCGTGGATGAATTGGAAAGTTGTGAACATGTCCTACTGTGTGTGAGCTAAGTGTGTGAACACGATTTGGTAAAGGTAGCGGTGAGAGGGCATGTAGGAGTACATGGTGGGTTGTCTCATTGAAACCGTTCTCAGGAACCGAGTTCTGTGTTTGTGATCCATGAAACAGCTACTACCACACATTGGGCCCTGAAATATTACCCCGCTCGACTTACTGACCCCTCTCGTCCTCTGTCCAGGAGTTGCAACTAGTTTCTGGTGTTTATAGGATATGTGTTGGCGACCGTGCGTAGCACTGACCCTAGGAGTGGGCTATGATGCAGTAGATACACTATGGTCGGGTATGCCGGACGCCCGTTTGGCGTCTCCGGACCCTGTACACATCGTTTGGGGCCATTGAGGACACCCCGACCAGATCTCCTTGCGGATGGAACCCGAATAGGCGATAAACCTGGACTAGATACTTGTGCGGTTAGTCAGGTCGTGGTCTACATCCACGTCGGCTTTCGCTTGAAGTCTGTCGAGCACATGTCGTGTGCAGACGCTAAGTGGTGGAAACATGTGTGAAGAAGTACACCCCTGCAGGGTATAAAACTATTCGAATAGCCGCGTCCGCGGTAAAGGACTTCTGGGTTGCCTATAACAGTTCATAGACAAGTGAAAGTGGATACTCTAAAACTCGCAAGATAAGTGTGAGTGCTATGGATGGCCTTCTCGTAGGGAGACGGGAGCGGATCCATAGTGGTGTATTGAATGGTGAATATGTGTACTCGTGTCCGCCACCTCAAAATAGTTGCTTGCAGTCGTAGTTCAGGTTAGCCACTGAGTCAAAGCTGGCTTGCTGCAGTTAAACTCCACCACACCCCCATGTTGATACAGATGCATATGTAGCTAGTTCTGATGTAAGTCTTGCTGAGTACTTTTGTACTCACGTTTGCTTAATTTATGTTTTGCAGAGAGACTTCAGTCTCGCTAGTAGTATCGCGTGGACTCCGACGTTTAGCTTGATTCCTCAGCTACGATCTTGTGCCCTCGTCAGGATCTGGTAGATAGTCAGGCTTCTTAGCCTTTTTCATTTGTAGATGTCTGTACTCAGACATGTTAAGCTTCCGCATGTGCTTTGATTTGTATGCTATGATTGTTGGGTCATGAGACCCATGTTTGTAATATCTCGCTCCTCGGAGCCTAATGAATAAATACTTGAGTCGTAGATTTATGTTGTGATGCCATGTTGTATTTACACATATCGAGCATATTGTGTGTATGATTGAAATGCTTGGTATGTGTGGGATCCGACAATCTAGTTGTTTATCTTTGGCAGCCTCTCTTATGGGGAAATGTAGTCTAGTGCTTCCAAGAGCCATACTAGTCCGCTACAGCCCGGTTCACCGGAGTCCTGTTAGCCCAGCACTACTGCTTAGGACATCTGACTAGCCGGCATGTGTTTCACTTCGTTCCTGTGTCTATCCCTTCGGGGAAATGTCACGCGGTGACGTCCGGAGTCCTGCCTAGCCTGCTACTACCCGGGTTCCTGGAGTCCTGTTAGCCCAGTGCTACAGCCCGGATTCACACGCTGCTGACCGACATGCTCGATGTGATTCATGTATGCCTGTCCCCATAGGTTGGTGCCGCTTTGAGGTTGACGACTAGCCATGTCGGCCCGGGTTCTCTGTCATGTGGATGCTAGCGACACTATCATAACGTGAGCCAAAAGGCGCAAACGGTCCCGGCCATGGTAAGGCGACACCCGTGGGAATACCGTGCGTGAGGCCGCAAAGTGATATGAGGTGTTACCGGCTAGATCGATGTGACTTGGAATCAGGGTCCTGAGAGCTTTGGTATCAGAGCCTGACTGCATATAGGATTACCAAGCCAAACTGGTTGAAGTCGAGTCTAGAAATGCTTTAGTTATGTAAGGGAATTGATTGTGGAAGGGAACGTAAGGCTCTTTTTACTCCTTTACCCTATGCCCTTCTCATCTGAGTCAACCTCTTCTTTTCAACGGGGATTAAGAACTAGGCCTTCTTATCTATCTATCAGGATGACGTGTTACTAATCCATTGTAATGCCCTCGATGCGGCTATATCTCCCATGTGTCGAAGCACGACTTAGAGGCATGTCGCAAGTGAGGTAATCTTCGCAAACAACCCATGTAATACATAAGGGAAAGAGATACATAGTTGTCTTACAATCGCCACTTCACATAAATACATGAATAAAGCATTACATCAACCAGATACAATCAAGGTCTGACTACGGAACCAAAAATCAAAGAAGACTACCCCAAAAGCTACACAGATCCCCGATCGACCCCAACTGGGGTCCGCTACTAATCAACTAGAAACGGAACAACACAAAGGACAAGATCTTCATCGAGCTCCTCCTTGAGCTTGGTTGCGTCATCTGCACGGTTCAACGGCACCTGCAAACTGGTTTTGGAAGTATCTGTGAGTCACGGGCACTCAGCAATTTCACACCCTCGCGATCAAGACTATTTAAGCTTATAGGAAGGGTAAAAGGTATCAGGTGGAGTTGCAGCAAGCGACTAGCATATATGGTGGCTAACCTATTCGCAAAAGAGAGCGAGAAGAGAAGGCAAAGCACAATCGAGAAACTATGATCAAGAAGTGATCCTAGAACACCCTACGTCAAGAATTACTCCAACACCGTGTTCACTTACCAGACTCCGCCGAAAAGAGACCATCACGGTTAAACACACGGTTGATGCATTTTAATTAAGGTCAACTTTAGGTTTTCTACAACCAGACATTAACAAATTCCCATCTTCCCATAACCGCAGGCACGGCTTTCGAAAGTTCAAATCCTTGCAGGGGTGTCCCAACTTAGCCCATCACAAGCTCTCACGGTCAACGAAGGATATTCCTTCTAGCGGGAAGACCCGATCAGACTCGGAATCCCGGTTACAAGACATACACGACAATGGTAAAACAAGTCCAGCAAGAACGCCCGATGCGCCGACATCCTGAAAGGAGCCGCACATATCTCGTTCTCAGGGCAACACCGGATGAGACATCCTACGAGTAAAACCAGCCCTCAAGTTTCCCCATGGTGGCCCTGCAGTCTACTCAGTTCGGACCAACACTTCGACAAGCACTGGCCCGGGGGGGGGGTTAAAATAAAGACGACCCTTGGGCTGGCCTAACCCAAGGGAAAAAAAGGCTAGGTGGCGAATGGTAAAACCAAGGTTGGGCCTTGCTGGAGGAGTTTTTATTCAAAGCAAACTGTCAAGGGGTTCCCATTATAACCCAACCGCATAAGGAACGCAAAATCCGGGAACATAACACCGATATGACGGAAACTAGGGCGGAAAGAGTGGAACAAAACACCAGGCATAAGGCCGAGCCTTCCACCCTTTACTAAGTATATAGATGCATTAATTAGATAAGAGATATTGTGATATCCCAACAAATAAACATGTTCCAACAAGGAACAACATCTCCATGTTCCAACAAGGAACAAACTTCAATCTTCACCTGCAACTAACAACACTATAAGAGAGGCTGAGCAAAGCGGTAACATAGCCAAACAACGGTTTGCTAGGATAAGGTGGGTTAGAGGCTTGGCTTAACAATATGGGAGGCATGATAAGTAAGTGGTAGGTATCGCAGCATAGGCATAGCAAAAGAGCGAGCAACTAGCAAGCAAAGATAGAAGTGATTTCGAGGGTATGGTCATCTTGCCTGAGATCCCGCAAGGAAGAAGAACGAGTCCATGAAGAAGACAAAGCGTATGTAGTCGAACCAAAACTCACAACTCCGGAATGAAACCGAAGCTAACGCTAGTAGCAACCCGGAAAGAAGCAAACAACATAGTAAACAACCGACACATAAACATGGCATGATGCACAACTAAATATGATGCATGTCCGGTTTAAAGATACATGGCATGGCAAAGTGCACAAGCAATCCTACAAGTTAAGTGGAGCTCAATACGCAACTCCGTTGCCTATTGACGAAACACCACATTCGAGTCACTTAGTTCGATCTTGTTTATGTACCCAACAAGATTAAATGTTGTTAGCATGGCAAGAGGGTGAAACAAAGTAAAACTACCTATCTAGTCAAGTTTAAATGAGGCCGGAAGCAACGAACAATAATTCCGGTATATCCCCACATGCATATATTAGGTTTGGTTCTGTTCTGCCCTAAACCAAATTTTATAGTTGCTAAACATGCAAAGTGATGCCACCATGTTAAACTAGGCAAAATTCTACCTCATTTACATATAATGTTTATTAGAAACCGAGCTACGGTTATTTAGTTATGAATTAAAGCATTTTAACATGGGATAGGAGTAAATTTAACCAAACATCATTTTAAGCATTTCAAACATAGTTGATAGCGGCCAATTATTAATCTACACAAAATTCTAAGCAAGTTTCATATATAAAACATTTTAATCTGATGCACGAATTGTGAGTTATTATAAGCATGTTGTGCAAGGGGTTTTCTGTAAATCTGCAAACTCCTGGATAAATAGGGAATTCGTCCTGAGGAGAAAAAAATACTAAAAGGGCCGGATTTGTCTAGCCCAACAATGGGAGGGGGTGCAACGGTGAGGCTCACCATGGGCCTGCGAGGCCGGCAGGGAAGTGGCTCGGCCTGGCGCGGCGCGGGCTGAGTCAACGCTGGGCCGAACTGGAGTGTTGGACCTCGGTTGGGTCACGGCCCACGATGGCGCTGGAGGCGGGCGCTCGCAGTCAATGGTTTGAGGTGCCCCTGGAGAGAGGTCATGGCAGGGATGCCGGCGGCGGTCCACGGTGAGGAAGCGGCGTAGGCGAACAGAGAAAGCCCGGGATCGACGGGGATGGATGGAGCCGCTTGTATCCGGGCCGGATCCGGCCAACGGCAGCGACGAAGTGAAGCTCCAGCGGCAGTTGACCAGGGCAGCGGCGTCCTGCAGCTGGCGTGGCACAGCGATCAGAGAGGATCAGGGGAAAACGGAGTAGGACGAGGAGAGGCCCGACGTGGTTAACCTGTTGGACGGAGAGGTGGTCGCGACCTCCGACGAGCCTGGTCTTCGGCGAGCGACGGGGTGGACGTGGCAGGTTGCGGGCGATGAAGCTAGGGGTTCCCATGCGGAAGACTGGAGGTGCGGGGCGAGCGCTCCTGCGCTGCGGGCGGCGGTGCGGTTCCGGGCCCGGGCGGGATTCAGATGGGCCCTGAGGGCCGTGGCGAAGTGGGGCGCTCGAGAGGCGACGTGGCCTCGCTTGATTGGCCACGGGCGGTGCGGGGTGGTGGCGCAGCCAATGGGACGCTGGCAAGTGGCGAGCTGGAGGTGGAGGGTGCCGGAAAACAAGGAGGAGGTGGATGGATTTGGCTGGTGGTGCGGTTTTTGAGGAGGGTGCCGCAGCTGAGGGTAGGGGATGGCTAGGGGCACCCGAAAATGGCAAGGGGGCTCCTTAAATAGGCAGGGGTCTAGGGTTAGGGGGACCCTCAGATCACGATCGGACGCCTCCGGACACGCAGAGGAGTAGGCTGGGCCTAGGTGGGCTGTGTAGACGGACTAGAGAGGAAAGAGAGGGAAAGCCCGGCAACAGTTTTCGGAGACCGAAAACGTCTGACGTTAGACCGACTATATTGTCGCTATAGTTAATCGTTGGGGCTTCAAACGAACTCCGAATGCAATGAAACTTGACAGGCGGTCTATCTACACTATAATAAGACCACACGCCAACTTTCATCCCATTCCGAGAACATTTTCTGGCCACTTATAAAATACTATTACGGACATGCCGCGGGCGCGTCCAAGTGTGTCTGGGCTCAGAACGGACAACGGAGAGAACCGGAAGATCCGGACGGATGCAAGTTTTGAAAACATGCAGATGCAATGCGGATGATGACATGGCAATATGCAACACGCAAGAAAATGACAAGGCCACAACAACGAATAACTGGAAGACACCTGGCACATCTGTCTCGGGGCGTCACAACACTCCACCACTATGAGAGGATCTCGTCCCGAGATCTAGAATGGCACCAGAGAGAAAACGGAAGAGAAAGAGAAGAGGTGAAACTAAGTTGCTTCTTTGACAAATGAGTGAAACCAAAGAACCTTGCGAGGTTGAGAAAATTCAAGAAGGAATACAACGAAGGTGAACAAAGTCGAAAACACTTCGTTAGAAAAGAGGAACAAAGAACATTGCGAAAAAAACCTTGAGGTTGAAGGGCAAGATATATATTCAAACCACTTCGGTTAAAACAAGATAGAGAAGGATTAATGATGATATAATTTGGACAGCACTCCGACTGAAAAGAAAAGGAATAGAATAAGAACTAGATAAGTTGAGAAGATACTTGATGAAATCAAAAACACATTGCCTCCGGAACTATTGAAAGAATGGCACAAGGGGTAAGAACGATTGCAGACAGCACTCTGGTTGAGAATGGAGGTAAAACTTGACAGAATGGGAAGAACTTGAAAAGAGGGCATGATACTCCGGTTGAATGGATAAGCAAAGGAAAGAACATGATCTTCACAATACGAGATGATGAGTGAAGATAGCATCATCACAATGCCTCCGGAAGAGATGAAAGAATGCAATGAAAAGAACGGAGAAGAAAACAACATGTTCTACCTCAAATGAATTTGAGAGAGCATCCTTAAAAAGAAGGATTGAACGGAGTTGTTGGGAAATCAACAACAAAAAGAACAGGCTTGTTGAGGGCTTAAGGAAGACATCTCAAGAACTTGGGGTGAAAACCTGCCACAAACAAAAACAATTGCTTGCTTGAGAGCGACGGAGAGATGAAAACATATTTCATCGTGAGAATAGGAGGAAACTTGGATTATTGATAAGCACCCCAATAGCAACATTCCTTTGGGAAGGTTTTAGGTGAAATACAATCCAAGATAACTCCAATGAAGAGATTGATGGATTTAAGATACCTCATTCTTGTGAATGAAGAATGATATATTACCACCTCAAAAGATAAGGGAGAACAATTGCACTCCAGATTGCAAGATGAAGAATGCTTGAGCTCCTCTGAAAAGAATCTTGATAAACACTTCAATAAGGGATTAAATCCTTGATGAACCATCATGTAGAACCTCCATGAAGAACTCCGGTAACAAAATGACGATAAAAAGAAAGAGAAGTTGACAACCCAAGGTGAAGCCTTATCATGATTTAGATGGATCTCAGTTGTTATATAATTGTTAGAGCTTGGAACTCCAGGAAAGAAAAGATGAATCATGTGAAACCGAGAATTCATAAGATGAACCACTCCAGAAAGCAGGAATTGAATTTACTCGATGAAACAAGAATAAGAATTACATTATGCTTATCCTTCACCAATTGAAATTGATGACAAGCAACGGATTTTGCATACTACTTATTCTCGTTGAAAAGGATTAAGATAGATATAGTGCAACTTGAGAAAGTCTTCAACGAAACACCGGTAGGATTTGGGAATAATGAATGAATCTGTATGATAACAAAGGAGAAGAACTCTTGAACGAACCACCGTAAGAATTGAAAATGAACGAGGAAAAGATAAAGAAACACCGGGAAGAATTAGCAAATGAACGAAGAATCTTGAGGGGATTTAGTTACATGAGAATGAAGAGATCAAGAACTGATTAGAGGATAAATGATCGATGCACTGGTAAGATTAGGAGAACGATAACTGAAAGGTGGGAATGAATAATTATGAGATAATGGGCTCCGGAGAATCAAATTGAAAATACTCTGAATTACTCCGGATGGGTGAAAAGAAATCTCACAATTGAAAACAATTATGAGAGGATGGCATAACACTAGAACCACAAATCTTCAGAGAGCGGGCCAAGATTTGAGAGAAACTATTCTTCAGACTTCAAATCTTTGAGAATGACGACGAGAAACACCACCATGAATTATTTAGACACTCCGGAAGAATCAAAACGAAGAGGTTGAGCCAGCGATGAAAAGAATTTGACAGATCATGGAGAAGTACATCTGACTGATGAAAATTCATTCTTGCGTCAAACTTTGAGATGAATTTGAAAAGCTCCGGGAGAATAAGAAGAGTTAGGTAAGATCCTGGGAAAAGACCTATGGGTTAGGGCCCACTCAAGAGAAACACCGTAGAATGATTTAAAGGAGAGAATGCACCGGTAAGATTTAAATGGCTAGAATGAGATAACAACCTCGAAATAGGTTGAACTGATCTTGAAAGACATGACGAGCCTTCTGAGATATCTTCAGCACTCCCGAACAAATGAATAGCGAGAAGTGAATTATTATGAGGTGCACCGGTATGAGAAGGTATTTGAAACGAGGAAAAAGGGATATGAGATCCACACCGAAAGCTTGATTTGAATCCACCGGAGAAGAAAATACTGAAGAATGATGAACGAGTAGAGCATCTTCAAGAGAACCACCAGGTAAGAACATTGACGGGAAAGAATGGAGAGACTTCTCATCAATAACATAATAGTTGGTTAAGAATTCCGAATCCTTGATGGAAAGAGGGTGGGAGGGCAGGAAAAATGAAGGCAACTTGGAGACGGATGAAACAAACACCGTTGAGAAGAACTGATACTAGATCTTGCGGATGTTGAAGTGATCGGATCCACTTGGAGAGAAACACACCGATTGAAAAGGATTGACATGACAATATCGATTGTCATGAAGGATTTTTATTCACATCGGAGTATGAGAACACCGTTTAGGAAAGGTATGGAATAAACATTTGACTTTGAAGCAACTCGAATACCACAACTCAAAAACAAAAAAACAAAGGATTGGCTTGCAGAATAAGCCAGAACAAACATATGATAGAGATTTCATCCGAAGTTTTCGTGGTGGGGCCTACACGGGCTTGATCGTACAGCACCATCATGTACAAGGCAGTGCACATGACATACGAAGCGTCCCAGAGTCAGCATAGCCAAGGACTCTTCAAGATAGAACGAGGCCACTATAAAACCAACCGTGGATAGGCAAACCACTAGACGTCGAACCCCAATTTCATATCATACATTTGTCGGAAAGATATCCTAAGAGCTACTTGAATTCCCACTTATGAACTCCCGAAATTTTCCGGTTATGCAATCAGGTGTTGGGGATACAGGGGAAGCATAATATTTCACCCAAAACTAGCAAATCCTACATCCAGCTGTATCCATCCTTCAACACATAACCAAGAAACCTTCAGAAATGATCTACCTCAACCTTCGAGAAGCATCCGTTATACGAGTTATGGCGATACTCCCGAACTCCCCCCCCCCCAGTACTGGGTGGCATCGAGGTTATCTCACCAACAACTGCATAAAATAGATTTTCGATGTCGGCGAAACTAAACTCAGGTATTCCAGAACTGCAACGATAAAATTGTGACGACAACACCTCGGAGCTCAACTCCCCGGGACACTGCCACAACCCCTAAATGACAGGAGGAACCAAGAACAATGTTCTTGTCACAAAACCATCGGAACGATTCCAAGATACCTGTGTGATCCTAAATTTTTTTAGTGAAATTTGAGAAGAGAAGAGTCAAAACTCTACATCAGGATGCCTCACCAGAGCGACGAAGGGACTGAGGAGTAAAAAGAATTCCTAACTCTCCGATTTATATAATTCCTAAATGAGTCAAAACATTTCTAGACTCAATAACGCCAGCGATTCGATCAAGCAGGGGGCTCCTAAGGTCGGGGAAGGCTCTGATACCAACTGGTAACGCCCTCGATGCGGCTATATCTCCCACGTATCGAAGCACGACTTAAAGGCATAACCGCATTGAAAGCAATGTCGCAAGTGAGGTAATCTTTGCAAACAACCCATGTAATGCATAAGGGAAAGAGATACATAGTTGGCTTACAATCGCCACTTCACACAAATACGTGAATAAATAATTACATCAACCAGATACAATCAAGGTCCGACTACGGAACCAAAAATAAAAGAAGACTACCCCGAAAGCTACACAGATCCCCGATCGACCCCAACTGGGCTCCGCTACTGATCAACTGGAAAGGAAACAACACAAAGGGCAAGATCTTCATCGAGCTCCTCCTTGAGCTTGGTTGCATCATCTGCACGGTTCAACGACACCTGCAAACTGGTTTTGGAAGTATCTGTGAGTCATGGGGACTCAGCAATTTCACACCCTCGCGATCAAGACTATTTAAGCTTATAGGAAGGGTAAAAGGTATGAGGTGGAGTTGCAGCAAGCGACTAGCATATATGGTGGCTAACCTATTCGCAAAAGAGAGCGAGAAGAGAAGGCAGAGCACGATCGAGAAACTATGATCAAGAAGTGATCCTAGAACACCCTACACCAAGCATTACTCCAACACCGTGTTCACTTCCCGGACTCCGCCGGAAAGAGACCATCACGGTTACACACGCGGTTGATGCATTTTAATTAAGGTCAACTTCAGGTTTTCTACAACCGGACATTAAAAAATTCCCATCTGACCATAACCGTGGGCACGGCTTTCGAAAGTTCAAATCCTTGCAGGGGTGTCCCAACTTAGCCCATCACAAGCTCTCACGGTCAACGAAGGATATTCCTTCTAGCCGGAAGACACGATCAGACTCGGAATCCCGGTTACAAGACATACACGACAATGGTAAAACAAGTCCAGCAAGACCGCCCGATGCACCGACATCCTGAAAGGAGCTGCACATATCTCGTTCTCAGGGCAACACCGGATGAGACATCCTACGAGTAAAACCAGCCCTCAAGTTTCCCCGAGGTGGCCCCGCAGTCTACTCAGTTCGGACCAACACTTCGACAAGCACTGGCCCGGGGGGGTTAGAATAAAGATGACCCTTGGGTTGGCCTAACCCAAGGGAAAAAAGGCTAGGTGACGAATGGTAAAACCAAGGTTGGGCCTTGCTGGAGGAGTTTTTATTCAAAGCGAACTGTCAAGGGGTTCCCATTATACCCTAACCGCGTAAGGAACGCAAAATCCGGGAACATAACACCAATATGACGGAAACTAGGGCGGCAAGAATGGAACAAAAAACCAGGCATAAGGCCGAGCCTTCCACCCTTTACCAAGTAGATAGATGCATTAATTAGATAAGAGATATTGTGATATCCCAACAAATAAACATGTTCCAACAAGGAACAACATCTCCATGTTCCAACAAGGAACAAACTTCAATCTTCACCTGCAACTAACAACGCTATAAGAGGGGCTGAGCAAAGTGGTAACATAGCCAAACAACGGTTTGCTAGGATAAGGTGGGTTAGAGGCTTGGTTTAACAATATGGGAGGCATGATAAGCAAGTGGTAGGTATCGCAGCATAGGCATAGCAAAAGAGCGAGCAACTAGCAAGCAAAGATAGAAGTGATTTCGAGGGTATGTTCATCTTGCCTGAGATCCCGCAAGGAAGAAGAATGAGTCCATGAAGAAGACAAAGCGGAC
Organism: Triticum dicoccoides; assembly: GCF_002162155.2. Classification (NCBI taxonomy): domain Eukaryota; kingdom Viridiplantae; phylum Streptophyta; class Magnoliopsida; order Poales; family Poaceae; genus Triticum; species Triticum dicoccoides. The sequence goes on from NC_041380.1 coordinate 434,973,187, forward strand.
GTAGTCGGACCAAAACTCACAACTCCAGGACGAAACCGAAGCTAACGCGAGGAGCAACCCGGAAAGAAGCAAACAACATAGTCAACAACCAACACATAAACATGGCATGATGCACAACTAAATATGATGCATGTCCGGTTTAAAGATACATGTCATGGCAAAGTGCACAAGCAATCCTACAAGTTAAGTGGAGCTCAATATGCAACTCCGTTGCCTATTGACGAAACACCACATTCGAGTTACTTAGTTTGATCTCGTTTATGTACCCAACAAGATTAAATGTTGTTAGCATGGCAAGAGGGTGAAGCAAAGTAAAACTACCTATCTAGTCAAGTTTAAATGAGGGCAGAAGCAACAAACAACAATTCCATTAAATCCCCATATGCATATATTAGGTTTGGTTCTGTTCTTCCCTAAACCAAATTTTATAGTTGTTAAACATGCAAAGTGATGCCACCATGTTAAACTAGGCCAAATTCTACCCCATTTACATATAAAGTTTATTAGAAACCGAGCTACGATTATTTAGTTATGAATTAAAGCATTTTAACATGCCATAGGAGTAAATTTAACCAAACATCATTTTAAGCATTTCAAACATAGATGATAGTGGCCAACTATTAATCTACACAAAATTCTAAGTAAGTTTCATAAATAAAACATTTTAATCCGATGCACGAATTGTGAGTTATTATAAGCATGTTGTGCAAGGGGTTTTCTGTAAATCTGCAAAGTCCTGGATAAATAGGACATTCGTCCCGAGGAGAAAAAATACTAAAAGGGCCGGATCTGTCTAGCCCAACAGTGGGAGGGGCGCAACGGTGAGGCTCACCATGGGCCTGTGAGGCCGGCAGGGAAGCGGCTCGGCCTGGTGCGGCGCGGGATGAGTCAACACTGGGCTGAACTGGAGTGTTGGACCTCGGGTGGGTCACGGCCCACGATGGCGCTGGAGGCGGGCGCTCGTGATCAACGGTTCGAGGTGCTGCTGGAGAGAGGTCATGGCAGGGACGCCGGCGGCGGTCCACGGTGAGGAAGCGGCATAGGCGAACAGAGAAAGCCAGGGATCGACGGGGATGGATGGAGCCGCTTGTATCCGGACTGGATTCTGGCCAACGGCGGTGACGAAGTGTAGCTCCGGTGGCAGTTGACCAGGGCAGCGGCGTCCTGCAGCTGGCGCGGCACGGCGATAAGAGAGGATCAGGGGAAACGGGGTAGGACGAGGAGAGGCCCGACGTGGTTAACCTGCTGGACGGAGAGGTGGTCGCGGCCTCCGACGAGCCTGGTCTCCGGCGAGCGATGGGGTGGACGCGGCAGGTTGCGGGCGATGAAGCTAGGGGTTCCCATGCGGAAGACTGGAGGTGCGGGGCGAGCGCTCCTGCGCTGCGGGCGGCGGCACGGTTCCGGGCCTGGGCGGGCTTCAGATGGGCCCTGAGGGCCGGGGCGAAGTGGCGCGCTCGAGAGGCGACGTGGCCTCGCTCGATTGGCCACGGGCGATGCGGGGTGGTGGCGCAGCCAATGGGACACTACCAAGTGGCGAGCTGGAGGTGGAGGGCGCCGCAAAACGAGGAGGAGGTGGATGGATCTGGCTGGTGTGCGGTTTTTGAGGGGGATGCGGCGGCTGAGGGTAGGGGAAGGCTAGGGGCACCCAAAAATGGCAAGGGGGGCTCCTTAAATAGGCAGGGGTCTAGGGTTAGGGGTTTTCATCCGTTTTCGGACCCTCCAGACACGCAGAGGAGTAGGCTGGGCCTAGGTGGGCTGTGTAGACGGACTAGAGAGGAAAGAGAGGGAAAGCCCGGCAACAGTTTTCGGAGACCGAAAACGTCTGACGTTAGACCAACTTTATTGTCGCTGTAGTTAATCGTTGGGGCGTCAAACAAACTCCGAATGCGATGAAACTTGACAGGAGGTCTATCTACACTATAATAAGACCACACGCCAACTTTCATCCCATTCCGAGAACATTTTCCGGCCACTTATAAAATATTATTACGGACATGCCGCGGGCGCGTGCAAGTGTGTCTGGGCTCAGAACGGACAACGGAGAGAACCGGAAGATCCGGACGGATGCAAGTTTTGAAAACATGCAGATGCAATCGGATGATGACATGGCAATATGCAACACGCAAGGAAATGACAAGGCCAAAACAGCGAATAACTGGAGGACATCTGGCACATCGGTCTCGGGGCGTCACATCCATAGACTTACAGAATTGATAGTTTCAAGCCTTAGTTCCGTTCCTACTACTTCTGTGTGTTGGCAGTTCATCTCAGAACTTTGATATTGTGATGTTAAGTGGTTATGCCACCATTTTGCGGGATGTCTCAAATCATTTTGAGCATTTACAGCCGTTATGCTGTCCGAGTCATCCCAGGTCTCTACATAGTCTGATGCATTTGCAAATCCTTTCTTTCCCTTCCCGAAGTCCTTTTGGGCCAGATTAAGCACACTACACGGTCTGTGAGGTACTCCATTGCCTCGGCGTATATGTTGGAGCTACTATTATGACCCTAGGTGCCTTATGAAACCAGATAGTCATCTAGCCATGTTTGGTGTTCTAGGATGATGATTCTGGCCACCATTCTCGAAAGCATCCCGTGATGCCACTTAGTAGTAGGCATTCTACTCTTGGGTTCTTGACCCAAGATTCACCCTACTTACCTCATGTCGATAGTGTTTGCTAGTTCCTTTAGGATATTAGTGACCATTGCATTAGTTCTTGAGGTCCGTGGTATTTCCTTCTTCCAAATACCATGAACCATCCTTGGAAGGAGTTCCTTTGAACCAAAATATCACAACCAGAATACTCTTGAGGAGTTCTCCATTCGTAATTGTGATTCTACCAGTTCTATCTTTCTGCATGGGTTATCTAGAAGAAACCTGTTGAACTTGGTTCGACATATTAATCTATGCATCCACAACTCAGAAAGTTATATGCTCCTTGAGTTGTCCATCTTCAGTTGTATTCCGACCATCTTCTATCAATTGATAGTCAAGAGTATGCATGCATTCGTTCTTCGATGTCTAATTATTCTTGTGGTCTGTCAAGTCGTTCTATTCCAGAATGACTAGGTGAAACAAGCTCCAGTACCTCATCCATTTCTAGGATTGGGTCAAAGCAGTTGTATTCCGCAGATCAAATGCCAATCCAGCTTTTGCTCTGTTCTACCTTGGGGTATTGCCATCTTTATGTCAGGATTGTCATGAGAATTGCACCACCTCTTATGAATTCTTGACACAGTAATACTTCTCCCTATCATTATTCATTCCTCGGTCCCGTGTTGTCGCAACCGGAATGCCGACAAGTTAATCATGATGTGTGAAATCAATACTCCTAGCAACCCCGTTGCTTGGTAGTTAATGGACAATAATCTTATCCTTAGCATGCCGATTATTAAATCATCATCCTATGATTGATTGTGCTACCTAGTCCTTATTTCCGGTGCACTCTTCAATCAATGAGTTAGGATTGTGTCAATCCCTCACTCTTTTGATCATATCAACTTGCCCTGAAAAGCAAGGTTGTTCTCGAGCTTAGTAACATATCGGTGGTTCGTGACTCTCTGAATATCTTCTCGGAAGTGCTACCAGGTTGTCACCTGACCGCTATGTTAAGTTCGTGATCAAGTTGGTTTCTTGTAAACCACCCCTTCTCCAAGAATCCGTGTTGGATATCCCTGAGCTGGTTGATTAAGCTAAACAACAACTTGGAGAGTTGGAAGATAGAAACTTATCTGACTTAGTTCATGTTAAGGGATATCCTTTTGTGTGTGTGCTGAAGGAAGGTGATATCTCCATCGATTGGTCCTCGTGATCAGTTGTTGGATCTATTGCCTTGTGAAAAGTTTGACTTGAGTATGGGCTATCGTCAAGTCAAATCAGAACCAACGATGTTCTTAATGTTGTCTTACTCGTGGATGATCCCTCAAGCATACACCATTACATCTTTTTGTCTGACCAATGCTATCACCGTGTTCACATGATGGTGGAAGTCCAGTGATATGGAAATTCTGATGAGTTGCTGTTGAGCCCATCAGCAACATTTTGTCTCCCCCATGATTCGTGTCAAACATTAAGCTAGTGTTGGAAACTTTGTAAACAATGTCTTCATGTTCCGTTCATGAAGCATATGCTTGGATGGAAGAAGTGACTTCCTCGAATTCATGTGCATTTGGTGTAAGTTGCCGCCATGAATTTGAGAAAGGTTTGTTTTGTTTCCTCTGGAACCATCCAAGTTAGTCACGCATATGTGCGAAGTACTCTATGGTTTGATAGGTTGGCCGCCTCCATTCTGTATGTGTTCCTAGCACCCCAAGCCACTAATTGATTTGTTCAAGAAGAAGAAGTTCTTTCTTAGGATCCGGACATATGAAAGGACTTTGTTATCCTCGTTGATGGTTCCCAACCAGGACTCGGTAGTGTTTTGTTGTAAGACTACTATGTGGTCATGTTTGTCTGGGACAACGTGTTCACATGTTTGTAGCAGAACCCGCTCATGTTTTGGAGCTTGCTACCAAGTTCATCTCCCGAGAATCTCGCAATGCCATCTCATTGGTTTGTGTTGCAAACTTTCTGGAATACCCTGTTACCAACCAGATCTGAATCTCAGGCAGGTATGATGGTTGGAACTATTCCATGATCTATAATGTAGGTTCCGGCAAGGTTGATGCTCTGGCCAACACACCTAGCCGGAAGATCTATCATTGTAGTATCTTGATTGATCTATTTGACCATCTTCTCCATGAGGATTTCGTGCGACTTATTCTAGAAGTTGCTCCTTAGGGTTCCTTGTGCTCTTAGTCTCTTCGATTTTACCATGACCAATCAAACAGTGGAATCACCCTCGACTGTTGAGTTCTCCTCAGTTACTAGAATCTTTCCCAGCATTAGCATTTTGTTCCTAGCTTGCACCGCCATTGTGCCAATCCCCCATGGGTTGCCCTTCCAGGTAGTTGTTGTCCAATATCATCTTCAAAAGTGGACTTGTCGGGTCCCATCCATTTTTGGTGATAAGCAAAAATCATCCATTGCTTTGTCTTCAACAAGGTAGTTCACATCATCCATTCTGGTGTGAGTATGCCATTCTTTTGAATTCGTTCAAACGATCATTTGTGATTGCCTTAGGGTGGTATAGAGACTTGCAATGATCTTTGAATCAAAAGTAATTCTTTTTGCCACTTAAGGGAATAATTCTACGAGTCACCTTCCCCGAGGTGTCCCGTTATGGTGTCATGGGCAACTTAACTCCTCGCTACTTTGAAACCCACGTCACTGTCTATTTAAGTGTCGAATTGTTGCCTACCAATTTGAACCTTTGTCATATGTTCCTCATCCATCATCTCTGATGTGTCTTTTGTGTCTCAGCTCAAGGGATGTTTCCACGTCTCATTCCATGAGTTGATCTTGTGTTCATTAAGATCGATGATCCATTCTTGTGAGTTTGTCTTGCTCTCTTGTCGCCATGTTGGATGAAGTTCTCGAAGGAAAGGATGTCATAATCAATATGATGTAGCAGATCAACATCTCCGAGAAGGGCAGTTGGATCATGAAGATCGTGTTATTAGCTTTGTGTCCCCTCTCTCTTTTTACCTCACGTCCTGAATCTCGGGACGAGATTGTTGTTTAGTGGGGGTGAGTTGTCACAGCCCTAGCTCTGGCCTTTGCTTGTCATCTTAAATTCCAGTAAATTGAATTGAGGGAATTCTCAACCCTCAGAAATCACCTTAGAAATAATCGACATTAAAAAAATCTCTTCAAACAAGCCCAAGAAAATGTTCCTGTTAATATCTCGAAATATTGGCAAGAGAAAAAATTCAAACCAATATTTTTAGAATCTCAGGAATATTTATTTTGGACCCTTGAATTAATCCAATAAATATTTCAATTGGACTTATATTTATTATATAATAAATATATGTTCAATAATTCTGGAAATTGTTGTGTGGTTTGGGTTAAAGACCACTTAGTTCACACAACTATTTTCATGAAGTTTTGAAGTGGTTTAGTATTTTTGCTAAATCAGAAAACAAAGACAGAAATAGAAAACAGAAACAAATAAAAAATGGAAAGCAGAGAGAGAGAGAGAGAATCCCACCTGGACCTTACCTGGCGGCCCAAGTGGCCGGCCCAGCCCACCTGGCCCCCTCCCCTGTTGTATTCCTCCTTCGCCAGGAGGATGGGCGTGTGGCCGCCGTGCGCACACACGCGCCCCGGCCACCTCCTGCTTGCCGCTTCCCCGACCCCCCTGGAGATGCCACGCACCTCCCTGGCGCCACATCCACTTCTCCCTCCCACCCTATCCTCCTCTGCTCTCTCTCCCTCCCGCGACCGAACACCACCATCGCCGCCGCTCGCTGCCAACGCGCCCACCGAGCTTGCCTGACCTCCCCACCATATCCCTAGGCTCCGCCGCGGCTCTGCACGTCGACGAGAAGAACAAAACAAGCCCCGGGAGCCCCTCAGCCTCGCCATCACCGTCGTCCTCATCCTCGGGAGCCGACCACCGCCGTCGTTGATTCACCGGCCACAGGACATCCCCGAGCAAGCCGAACCCATCATCGTGATCATTGTGAGCCGCACCATTGTTTCCCCCTAACCTCGCGGCCTAGCGCTCGCTGTAGCGCTGTTTTCCATGACGCCCGAAGCATGCCACTGCACGAGCTCATCGCCGATGAGGCTCCGGGGCCAATCGGCCCCGTTCATATGCTCGTTGGCTTTGTGAGAGCCTGTAGAACGCGTAGGTGCTACCCTTTGATCCTCCCGTGCACGGTGTCGTCGTTTTCATCGGCACCCGAACTCCGGCGGCCGGAACCGAGCTCGCCGCTGTCGACTCCGGCCACCCCAGGCCCGGAGACCACCACCATCTGATGCGCCATCGCACCAGCTCTCCATAGGGCCAAAGGGCGCACCGAATGGTGCACTGTAGGCGAAACCCGAGCCACCCCGGTGCGTCTCCGCCGCGTTTTTGGTCGTCGCCGGCGAAACTCCAGCGAGCCAACGTGGCACACTTAGTTAACACTAATGACACCATTAGCTGATCACTGTGCCACTAACGGATGGGCCCCATGCGCTAATTAAGCCCGGAATTTATTCCCTGTTTAACTTAGACTAACCCACCGGGCCCACATGTCAGGTTGACTTTGCTGACATGGCCTTTGACCGGTCCCACCTGTCGTTGACTCGAGCCAGCACTGTGTGACTGACCAGTGGACCCCACTGGTCAGGTTTGACCTGGTCAACCGTAGTTGACTTGCTGAGGTCAGCATGACGCAATGCTGACGCAGTAAATGATTTTCTAGATTTTAAATAATTCAGAAAATTCCAGAAAATAGCCAAAACTTCTAAAATTCATAGAAAATTATCTATAACTCAGAATGAAATAAATTATATATGAAAAATTATCAGAAAAATTGAAGGAATCTATTTATAGCATTTGCATGCATGTTTGAACAACCTAGGGTTGATGTACTTGGCAATTTGCATAATTGACATTTAAATAAGCACATGTGGAATTTGAATTTGAACCCTTGGTTCAAACCAACTTCATTTAATATGTTTGCTAGTTGCATTAGCTCAATCAACAGCATATTGCCATGACATTATCATGCATCATAATTGTTGCATTGCATTGATTGTGTTCCTCTTTGTTTGCCGGTATTTGTCCCCTCTTAATAGACGTGGTTCCGACGATGAGTTCAATGACACCGATGAAGAACTATACTATCTTCAGAAGTGCCAGGCAAGCAAAAACCCCTTGTTCATTTCGATACAATCCCACTCTCTCGCTCCTGCTCTCTTTTACTTCATTAGGACAACAACGATTCAACTGATACATGTTGCGGTAGTTAAACCCCTTTCCTCTGCATGACCTGTCATTGCCACAGTAAATAGATGAAACCCACTAGCATGAGTAGGAGTTGTTTGAGCCTGATGTGCCTACTCATTCATGTTTGCTTGTCATGCCTGATATTGCTTAGAGTTTTGTCAGGTCTGATTCATCGGGGATGAATTGGAAAGTTGTGAACATGTCCTACTGTGTGTGAGCTAAGTGTGTGAACACGATTTGGTAAAGGTAGCGGTGAGAGGCCATGTAGGAGTACATGGTGGGTTGTCTCATTGAAACCGTTCTCAGGAACTGAGTTCTTTGTTTGCGATCCATGAAACAGCTACTACCACACATTGGGCCCTGAAATATGACCCCGCTCGACTTACTGACCCCCCTCGTCCTCTGTCCAGGAGTTGCAACTAGTTTCTGGTGCTTATAGGATATGTATTGGCGGCCGTGCGTAGCACTGACCCTAGGGGTGGGCTATGATGCGGTAGATACACTGTGGCCGGGTATGTCGGGCGCCCGTTTGGCGTCTCGGGACCCTATACACATCGTTTGGGGCCGTTGAGGACACCCCGGCCAGATCTCCTTGCGGATGGAACCCGAATAGGCGATAAACCTGGACTAGAGACTTGTGCAGTTAGTCAGGTCGTGGTCTACACCCACGTCGGCTTTCGTTTGAAGTCTGCCGAGTGCATGTCGTGTGCAGACGCTAAGTGGTGGAAACATGTGTGACGAAGTACAACCCTGCAGGGTATAAAACTATTCGAATAGCCGCGTCCGCGGTAAAGGACTTCTGGGTTGCCTATAACAGTTCATAGACAAGTGAAAGTGGTTACTCTAAAACTCGCAAGATAAGTGTGAGTGCTATGGATGGCCTTCTCGTAGGGAGACGGGAGCGGATCCATAGTGGTGTATTGAATGGTGAATATGTGTACTCGTGTGCGCCACCTCAAAAGAGTTACTTGCAGTCGTAGTTTAGGTTAGCCACTGAGTCAAAGCTAGCTTGCTGCAGTTAAACTCCACCACACCCCCTTGTTGATACCGATGCATATGTAGCTAGTTCTGATGTAAGTCTTGCTGAGTACTTTTGTACTCACGTTTGCTTAATTTATGTTTTGTAGAGAGACTTCAGTCTCGCTAGTAGTATCGTGTGGACTTCGACGTTTAGCTTGATACCTTAGCTACGATCTCGTGCCCTCGGCAGGATCTGGTAGATAGTCAAGCTTCTCAGCCTTTTTCGTTTGTAGATGTCTATACTCAGACATGTTAAGCTTCCGCATGTGCTTTCATTTGTATGCTATGATTGTTGGGTCATGAGACCCATGTTTGTAATATCTCGCTCCTCAGAGCCTAATGAATAAATACTTGAGTCATAGAGTTATGTTGTGATGCCATGTTGTATTTACACATATCGAGCATATTGTGTGTATGATTGAAATGCTTGGTATGTGTGGGATCCGAAAATCTAGTTGTTTATCCTTGGCAGCCTCTCTTATGGGGAAATGTAGTCTAGTGCTTCCATGAGACATAGTAGTCTGCTACAGCCCGGTTCACCGGAGTCCTGTTAGCCCAGCACTACTGCTCAGGACACCTGACTGGTCGGCATGTGTTTCACTTCATTCCTGTGTCTGTCCCTTCGGGGAAATGTCACGCGGTGACATTCGGAGTCCTGCCTAGCCTGCTACAGCCCGGGTTCCCGGAGTCCTATTAGCCCAGTGCTACATCCCGGATTCACACGCTGCTGACCGACATGCTTGTTGTGATTCATGTATGCCTGTCCCCATAGGTTGGTGCCACTTTGGAGTTCACGACTAGCCATGTCGGCTCGGGTTCTCTGTCATGTGGATGCTAGCGACACTATCATATACGTGAGCCAAAAGGCGCAAACGGTCCCGACCATGGTAAGGCGACACCTGTGGGAATACCATGCGTGAGGCCGCAAAGTGATATGAGGTGTTACCGGCTAGATCGATGTGACTTGGAATCGGGGTCCTAACAGTCGTCACCGGGATCGTCCCCATGGTGGAGTTGGAAGCCTGCGCGCTTTCTTTTTTGGCTCTGATGCGCGTCTTCAGCCACATACATCTTCGCGACCCCGACGCCGACCTTAGCGAGCTTCTCGAGCCCGTGGAGGAGGAGCGCTGCGCAGCTGCTGCTGCAGTCGTGGAGGGCCAGGTGGAGACCCTGTTGAAGAGGTTCCTCGCCATCGAGCCTGCACCTCCAATCGATGGCCCCGCCGATCCTACGACTGAGGCCAACGACACGGCCGATGGTGACGCTGCCGGTGGGACGGCACTCCCTGACGACGGCGCCCAAGGCTGAAGAAGAGGCTTACTGGTGAAGAACGGCGCTCCTTCTCGGTTTACTTTCCTGTGAGCTTTCCTGTGACATGAGACATGGCTCTTGGAGGCGTTAAAACTCTGCCTGACTTTTGGGGACAATATGTTGTGTAATAATTTATTTAGGTTCCACGGTTTCCTTCCCGTTTGCTTGATGTTGTACGTCGGCAGGGCCCGACCCCGCGCATACCATAGCCGTCGTTGGGCCGTCCGGATCACCTGGATGGGGCCAAGGGCTGAGGGGCTACGAGGCCAGTTAGGCTCCTGAGTCGCGATTCTTAGGAGCCCCCCTTGACGCGTAAACGGCTTGTGGGAAGGTGACGCTAAAGTAGGCCTTAATATTCTACATCGGTAGGGCCCGACCCCGCACATACCTCAGCCACCGTTGGACCGTCCAGATTACCAGGACGAACCAAGGGGTGAGGGGCTACATGGCCAGTTAGGCTCCTAAGTCGTGATGCTCAGGAGTCCCCCTTGACGCTCAAACAGACCTTCATACATGTCCTCGCCAAGGTCCCTCTCGGGAGTGGTGAGCGACGACCAAGTCCAAGGGACGGTGGCGTATGCTAGGCAGGGCCTAAGTGTAGTCCCCGTGCCCAGCCCCCTCACGCGACTCTCCCGAGGGGAAAGCACTGCGGTGAGGCTGGACACTAAGCCAGGTGGCTCCCTGAGGTTGGTACGGCCATGGGGCCGCCCTCGGTTGTTTATCACCAGCACAGAGCGTAGCGCTTCTACACTTGCATGGGCATAGCCGCTCCTCGACCGTGTCGACTGCCAGGGCAGAGCATGGTGCTTCTACTAGTGCGTGGGTGAGGGATACCTCTGAGTGGAGCCCCTGGGAAATGTACAACCCTGCCCTGACACATGGCTTGCACGGCAAGGCCATACGAGGTGTGTCTGGGCACCCGTGAGCCAGCGCGGGACGCACGAGGCCCTACCTCAAGGTGGGTTGCGCCTGGTCTTGGTTCTTGATAGCTTTAGTGGTCCTGCAAGATGGTTAGGCAACCTACGCCGAACGAATTTCTTGAGGCGGTCACATGAGAAGGCCAGACACCAACAACCCCAGGAGGAGACATGAACGGGGCCGGCCCGCCAGACAGGGCTCAGTTGTTGGGTTTATCGACGCTGCAGGGACGGACCCGAGCACAGATTCTGTGCCTAGCCTACTCATGCGAGGGATCCTAAAGAAAGACAACCGGCGCACGGCTCCCGTGGTAACGAGGGCGGTCGCGGGTGGGGTATCAAAGTACCAGATAAGCAGGTGATTGTCATAAAATGACTCAAGAAAAACGGCAAGTTAGCTTAGATAAATGCAAGAACGATACATGCCACTGGGACGGAATCGAGCAGCCTGGGGATGATGCAGCCCGAAGGTCGCCCCCAGCAGCGTAAGCTAAAGATGCAAAAAGGATACGTCGTAGGGACAAACGAGTGTGACTTGGGGATAATGCAGCCCGAGGGGTGCCCCCAACTGAATGTACTGGAAAGAGTCACCTGATAACGCCACTGGGGTGATGTTGGAGTAGCCGAGGATGCGTGCTGAAGGAGTCGTTCCTCACGAGCCGCCAGGGCCTTCAGCATCAGGAGGCTCCAAGGGCTCGGGCGGTTCCTTGAGGATCGTCGCCATCTCCTCCAGGACGGTGTGGTTCCTGGTCTCCTGAGCTGCCCAGATGCTCCACGGGTGGCGCTGGAAGGTGACGAACGCGTTCGGCAAGATGAATGGCATGCAAACATAGTTGTGAGGTGGACCCTCGCGCCAACCAACGCGCGAAGGTTAGAAGCGCTCCTGAGATGCGGCCCCATTGAGCCCTGGAATGTCAATGCAGACGCGCAGCCCGCCGTCCTTGCCAGGATGGAGGGCTACGTGGAGTGGTTGGTGGCGGTCACCACGTATGGCCCTTGCCTCTTAAAGCTCCTGGGTCGCCTTAACGATGAAATCCTGAGCACCAGGCGCTCCTCGCCCAGTGCCCTCCTAAGGGAAACGTGCGGTGAAGCACACCTCCACATGGTGCCTGAGCGCCTCCCTCATGATGATGGCTTGGTCTGAGGCCCTCTAGAAGAGAGCCCCGAGCCTTTCCGGAGGAGGGCGCTAGGCGCGCCTACCTATGCGAGGGAGGCAGGCGCCCCAGCTGTCGGCGCAGGTCCTAAGGTGGTGCCGCTAGAGACGCTACTCTCCTGAGGCCCCGGGAGGATTAGTTGCTTCTTCTTCTAGGGGATGGCCTCAGGAGGCTATGCGATGCCTTCATTGTTGGGGTCTTCGATCGCGGTGGCTTGGAAGGCGCGCTCAAGGGAGCACACTGCATCTCTTTCTTCGCAGGGGACCGTGATGATGCCTCCACTCCCTGGCATATTGAAGATGTTCTAGCTGTGTTGGGTCACTGCCATAAACTTGGCCAATGCTGGATCCCCAAGGATGGCGTTGTACGGCAGACGGATGTGCGCGACCTCGAAGTCGATGAGCTCGGTGCGGTACTTGTTACGCTGGCCGAAGATGACAGGGAGGCGGACCTGCCCCATCGGGGTGGTGGAGCCGTCGGTCACTCATGAGAAAGGCTTGGTCGGCTGTAGCTGATCGTATGGCACTTGGAGGCTATCGAATGTCTCGACGAACAGGACATTCAGCCTTGCGCCGCCGTCGATGAGGGTCTTGGTGACTTGGACGTTGGTAATGACGGGTGAACAAAGCATCGGAAGGACGCCGGCGGTCGCTGCGCACTTGAGCTGGCCCGCCAAGCTGAAGGTGATGGCGCCTGGGAAGGGCTGTGTTCACCTCATGAGAAAATTGCTTGAAGATGCACTGGGAAGCTGGGGCCTGAGAACCACCCAGGATGTAGGCGACAGCGCACGGCTCCTGGAAGCCCCTAGCCCCCTCGCCCTGACAGTGGTTGTAGTTCCTGGCGGCAGCGGTGGGAGGCAGCATTGCCCTGAGGACGGTTCTCACGAGGCTGGTCCCACCAGGCACCCTCGCGAGGTTGGCCCTGCCAGTGGTCCTCGTGAGGCTGGTTGCACCACTACTGACGGGGGACGCGGTCGTCCCAGCGTCCCCCACTTCATCCTCCTCCTCGGCCGTAGCACCGGTCGTTGCGCTCAGGGCGCTGACTGAAGCGTCCATCTCAAATGGCTTTGAGCTCTTGGCAGTCGTTGGTGTTGTGGCTGTGTACGTTGTGGAAGGCGCAGAACGGACGACTGCTCTTAGACGACTCGGTGTGGTCCCGGCCGCGCTTCGAGTCCGGCTCCGCCGCGAGCACGGCTACTCCATTGCGCTTCACGTCCTTGTTCTTGGCTTTCTTCTCTTCGGGGTCAGCAACAAGGAGCTCGAGGTGGGAGAGGCGCCCCTCCTCGGCTCTTGCGCACTTGGTCGCCATGTTGAACATCTCCAGGGCAAAGCATAGCTCCTCGTGGATGGCGAGCTCCTCCTTCATCTTGCTCAATCCATTTCCTATGAGCTTTCCATATATTGTGCTTCGCTTATTTACTTTCCCCTTGCTATTGCTATCATCACTACAAAAACCAAAAACATTGCTTTTACTACTGTTACCTTTTGTTACCGTTATCACTACTATCATATTACTTTGCTACTAAATACTTTGTTGCAGATATTAAGTTTCCAGGTGTGGTTGAATTGACAACTCAGCTGCTAATACTTGAGAGTATTCTTTGGCTCCCCTTGTGTCGAATCAATAAATTTGGGTTGAATACTTTACCCTCGAAAACTGTTGCGATCCCCTATACTTGTGGGTTATCAAGACTATTTTCTGGCGCCATTGTCGGGGAGCATAGCTCTATTCTTTGAGTCACTTGGGATATATATCTACTTATTATTATGAGGAACTTGAGAGATCCAAAAACCAAGATCTATCCCTCAACTACAAGGGGAGGTAAGGAACTGCCATCTAGCTCTGCACTTCATTCACCTTCTGTTTTGAGTAAGCTTGCGACACCTACACCTGCTTCTGCTATTCGTTCTGATATGTCGCATGTTATTGATGATGCCACTTCTGCTATGCATGATACTTATGATGAGACTACCTCTATGCCTGATACAACTATGCCACTTAGCGATTTTCTTGATGAACAACTTGCTAGGGCTAGAGAAATTGAAAATATTGAATCTGATGATACTGATGAAAGTGATGATGAAGAATCACTTGTTATTCCTAAGGGTTATGTTTTTTATCAAGAAGCTTCTTTAGCTATTTTAGCTTGCAAAAATAGAAATGGACTCAAAAGATTATTAGCTAAATGGAGTAAGCAATCTCTAAATGATAGAATGAAACATGACCCTACTTTTTGTACTTCACCTATCTTTGTTACTGATAAGGATTATGAATTCTTTTGTTGATCCTGATATAATTACTTTGGTTGAATCTGATCGTTTTCATGGTTATGAATCTGAAACTGTTGTGGCACATCATACTAAATTAAATGATATAGCTACCCTGTTTACTAAAGATGAGAGAACTCGCTACTTTTACATCCTTAAAATATTTCCATTCTCATTAAAGGGTGATGCTAAGATATGGTTTAATTCTCTTGATCCTGGTTGTGTGCGTAGTCCCCATGATATTTTATTACTTCTCTGCTAAATATTTCCCTGCTCATAAGAAACAAGCTGCTTTAAGGGATATATATAATTTTGTGCAAATTTAAGAAGAGAGTCTCCCACAAGCTTGGGGGAGGCTTCTCCAATTACTTAATGCTTTGCTTGATCATCCTCTTAAGAAAAATGAAATACTTGATATCTTTTATAATGGACTAACCGATGCCTCCAGAGATTACTTGGATAGTTGTGCTAGTTCTGTTTTCAGGGAAAGAACACCGGATGAAGCTGAAATTCTATTGTATAATATGTTAACAAATGAAAATAATTGGATACCTCCAGAGCCAATCCTGAGCCTATTCCTAAACCAACTCCGAAGAAGAGGGGTATTCTATTTACGAGTCCTGAAGATATGCAAGAGGCAAAGAAATCTATGAAAGAATAAGGTATTAAAGCTGAAGATGCTAAGAATTTGCCTCCTATTGAAGAAATACATGGTCTTAATTTACCGCCTGTTGAAGAAACATATAATCTTAATCCATTACCTATTGAAGAAACTCATGGTCTTGATAACCCGACATAGGTAGTAAAGGTAAATTCTCTCTACGGATATGATAAAGCTAAAATCCCATTTACTAAATTTGCTATCCCATGGTTAGATGAGTTTGATAAATTTATGGCTAAGCAAGAAGATTTTAATGCTTATTTTGGTAGACAATTGAAATACAATTCAAATATGCTTGAACACTTGGGTGATTATATGGCTAATGTTAAAGGTGAACTTAAACTTATTAGTAAACATGCTTCTATGGTTACCACTCAAGTAGAACAAGTACTTAAAGTTCAAAATGATTTGCTCAATGAATTGAATAGTAAAGATAATGATAATGATGTTAGAGTTATGACTAGAGGTGGTAGAATGACTCATGAACCTTTGTATCTTGAAGGCCATCCTAAAAGAATTGAGCAAGATTCTCAGATAAATAATATAGATGCCCCTAGTTCGTCTAAAAAGAAGAAAAAGAAAAATGATAGGACTTTGCATGCTTCTAGTGATCCTATTGTTGAAAACACCTGAGATTCCAAATGATATTTCTATTTCTGATGCTGAAACACAATCTGATAATGAACCTAAAACTAGTGTTAATGTTAATGATAATGTTCATAATGATGCTCAACCTAGTAATGATAATGATATAGAAATTGAACCTGTTGTTGATCTTGATAACCCACAAACAAAGAATCAACGTTATGATAAGAAAGACTTTGTTGGTAGGAAACATGGTAAAGAAAGAGAACCATGGGTTTAGAAACCCATGCCCTTTCCTCCCAAACCATCCAACAAAAAGGATGATGAGGATTTTGAGCGCTTTGCTGAAATGATTAGACCTAACTTTTTGCGTACGCGATTAACTGATATGCTCAAAACCAATCCTTATGCTAAGTACATGAAAGATATTATTACAAATAAGAAAAAGATACCGGAAGCTGAAATTTCCACCATGCTTGCTAATTATACTTTTAAGGGTGGAATACCAAAGAAACTTGGAGATCCCAGTGTACCCAACTATACCATGCTCCATTAAAAGAAACTATGTTAAAACTGCTTTATGTGATCTTGGAGCCGGTGTTAGTGTTATGCATCTCTCTTTATATCGTAGACTTAATTTGAATAAGTTGACACCTACAGAAATATCTTTGCAAATGGCTGATAAATCAACTTCTATACCTGTCGGTATTTGTGAGGATGTGCCTGTTGTAGTTGCAAACGTTACTATTTTAACAAACTTTGTTATTCTTGATATTTCCAAGGATGATAGTATGTCTATTATTCTTGGAAGACCCTTTTTGAATACTGCAGGGGCTGTTATTGATTGCACTAAAGGCAATGTCACTTTTCATGTTAATGGTAATGAGCATACGGTACACTTTCCGAGGAAACAACCTCAAGTTCATAGTATCAATTCTATTGGAAAAATTCCATCGATTATATTTGGAGGTTTTGAATTTCCTCTTCCTACTGTCAAGAAGAAATATGATATTCTTATTATTGGGGATGTGCATATCCCCGTTGAGGTAACATAGTGTTATTCGAAATTTCTCCAGTTCCATGTTATTCGGAATGAGTTCGTTGACAAGACTTGATCAACCTTGTTAGTGGATTCCTTTTGATGATCATCAGATGGATGAAACTAGAAGGCACAACCTTCTGTACCCCACTTTTACTCTCTGTTATTTATATTAAATAAAATAAAAATAAATATTTTTTGTCTGTTATCTGATTATCCGTGCAATATAAAAATACCTCGAAAATAAAAGTTCTCCAAATGCCCTGAAATTTAAATATGATTTTTTCCAGAATATTTGAGAATATTTGGCACAAAGAACACAGCAGGGGGGCCAACCACCTGCCCACGAGGGTGGAGGGCGCGCCTTACCCCCTGGGCGCGCCCCCTGCCTTGTGGGCCCATGGTGGCAACCCTCCACTTATCGTTGCACCAATACACTTCTTCTTCCTCCCAAAAACTCGAATAACCAGCTCAAACCCGAGTCCAAGCTCGTTTTGCTGACATTTTTGATCTCCTTGCTCAAAGCACCTCTCACAAAATTGCTTGGGGAGATTGTTCCTTGGAATGTAACTCCTCCATTGGTCCAATTAGTTTTTGTTCTAGCGCTTTATTCACTGCAAATTTTTGCTGCTTAGGTGACCCTGTTCTTGAGCTTACATGTCAAATTTATATGGTCAAAACTAGTTTTGATGCATGATATAGGCCCTAGGCACTTGTAGGAGTAGTTGCTATCAATATTATTGAGTTTGGTTTACTTTTATTTTGAAGTTACTAAAAAATTTCAGAATTTTTCACAGGAAGAAATATGCTTAGGAAAATGTTCCAAGGTGGTTCTTCAAGGAAGCAAGGACCCAGGCTTGCAATGCGTGATGCTGATGACGAGCCACCAAGAGACACTCCAGTGCGTCCTTATGAATAGCCTTCTGAGAACTTTATGGATCGAGCGGGAATTAAGGAGGAATTCAATGCATATTTGCGTAATGCTGGTCTTGTGAGCTTCGAGGAAGAGAAGTGCAGCCAGTATCACAACCTCACCAGTACCTTTGTGAGGAGGTTTGAATTTTCAACTTCACGTAATTCTCCAACTGTCCTGTTTGATCTTTATGATAAATCTTACACTATGGACTTAGAGAATTTTACCACTACTTGCAAACTTCCACAATGGGGTAGTATAAGGGATCCTTGCAAATCTGAATTTAGAGATTTTCTTGCTAGCATAACTATGGGAGAATATAGAGATATTACACAAGCTACCATAGGGAGCATTCACTTTCCTGTTATACATTATTTTGCTCTCTTCATAGGTAGATTCATAAATGGTAAAGATGAGGCACGTCACATGTGTGTCGCTGACCTTAGTATTCTTAGGAGTGATGTGTTAGGAGACAAATCATATAATTTGGGAGCCATTGTTGCACGTAGGTTGCATCTTAATAGACTTAATGGAGAATTCTTTGGTGGTATTTATGCAACCCACATAGCTAATTTTCTTGGTATAGCCATACGCGAAGATGATATTGAATTACCTCCTGCTTATCTAGATTTTAATGCTATGGTTCACCACCAGTTTGTCGAGAGGAACGAATCACCTCTCCAGTATCGACTAATCTTTGACAGACGCCGTGTTGTACGTATTACTCTCCCTGCTCCTGCCTTCTTTGATTATTGAAAGTGTTAGTGATCGACTAGCGGGGGGGTGAATAGGCGATTTTTATGAAAGTCTTCAAAACATGTAAGTTTCGAAGACAAACGATAGAAATAAACCAATTACCATGTAGCGGAAGGTAGACTAAACTAGGCAAACCATAGTCATGTATTCAATGAAGTGAAAGCACAATAACTAATTGCAGCTAGGCAGTAAGGATCAAGTAGGAAGATATTGTGAAGCCAATCAGAACAAGCAGTCACTCAGTGAAGACAGAAGAAAATGCAATCATACAATAACTTGACTAGGACCAACAGTAAGTAAAGGGAAGGGAAGGATGAAACCAGTGACTCGTTGAAGACAATGATTTGTTGGACCAGTTCCAGTTGCTGTGACAACTGTACGTCTGGTTAGGGAGGCTGAGATTCAACTCAGAAGACCTCGTCTTCACCTTATTCCCCTTGAGCTAAGGACACCTAGTCCTCGCCCAATCACTCTGGTAAGTCTTCAAGGTAGACTTCCAAACCTTCACAGACTTCGTTCACCGGCGATCCACAATGACTCTTGGATGCTCAGAACGCGACGCCTAACCGGCTGGAGGATTCACAGTCCTCAAGTGTAATAAGTCTTCAGATCACACAGACAAGAAGACTTAAGTGATGCCTAACACTCTTTGGCTCTAGGTGGTTAGGGCTTTATCCTCTCAAGGAATTCTCTCTCAAAGGCTTCGAGGTGGGTTGCTCTCAAACGACAAAAGTCAGACTTTAACTCTGAGCAGCCAACCGTTTATGGTTGTAGGGGGTGGGCTATTTATAGCCACTAGGCAACCCAACCTGATTTGTCCGAAATGACCCTGGGTCACTAAGGAACTGACACGTGTTCCAATGGTCAAATTTCAAACACACACGGCAACTTTACTTGGGTTACAAGCAAAGCTGACTTGTCCAACTCTGAACAAGATTCGCTCTCATAGTCTTCACTCGACGACATAGGATTTTGGTTAAGCATCACTTCAGTCATTCTGACTGGTTCTCTTGGACCCCACTTAACAGTACGGTGGTTCCTATGACTCAACAAGGAAGAAAAAGAACTACGAAAGATCTAAGTCTTTGCGCTCCATAGTCTTCATGCGATGTCTTCTCTAGTCATAGTCTTCAAGGTGAATGTCTTCACTCACCACCTTTGACTTCAATGTCTTCATACATTTTTAGGGGTCATCTCTGGTAGGAAAACCGAATCAATGAGGGACTTCTACCTGTGTTATCCTGCAATTCTCACAAACACATTAGTCCCTCAACTAGGTTTGTCGTCAATACTCCAAAACCAATTAGGGGTGGCACTAGATGCACTTACAGTCTCCCCCTTTTTGGTGATTGATGACAAACTAGTTGAAGTTTTCAACGGGGAATATAATATGTGAAATTGTAAAGGATAAGGAATTGTCTTCATAAGTTGCAAGGGCTGCCCCTGAAGATGTGCATATAAGTAATTTGCTTTTGGAATGCAAATGCACTTGGCAGGTTGTACTTGTGGAGATCCTCTTCAACTTATGATGACAATTCATCATGCATGAAGGTATGTGAAGATAATGACATGCATAATGAAAAATGGACGTCTGCAGAATGATCTAAGTGCGGAATTTATCGTCGCACATGCGGGATTTATCATCGCATCACAAAATAGCAAATAAGTAGCGTACGACCATCGAGTTTAAGTGTTACAACTCAAAGAACCAAATGTATCAAAACGAGAGTTGTAAACACTAGGAAAAACATAAAGTAACCGCCCATATGGACCCGCTTGAAGACTATCAAACTCATATGCTTCTCCCCCTTTTGTCAGTGAGGACCAAAAAGGTTTGAAGACATAGAGCATCTACTCGTTCCCATGAAGAGTAGGTGAAGCAGCAGGGTCGTCGGTGGTGTTCGGCGGTGCAGAAGAACTTGGGGCAGTGTCGAGGCGTGCAGAAGTAGGGGGCGTTGAAGTGGCATCATCTTCGTCCTCGATCACTCTGGCATTCACAGTTGCCACAGAGGAAGAGAACTCAGAGTCTTCAAGAGATGGAGTTCGTCGCAGCACAGTCCTGTTCCTGCACCTGCTGCTGGTCCACAGTTTGACTATCATGTTGAGCACATGCCTCAGGTACAGAAGCCAATGCCAAGGTTGCCCAGGTTTCCAGGTCCTGCATCAGCACCTGGATCCTTTAATGTCAACATCTTCAAAGCAGACAACACCTTCTTCAATAGCTCCAAGAACCCCTACTCAAGGGAACGAATATCTTCTGACCGGTTCTGGAGCTATCCGCAGCGAAGCTATTACTCCTGCATTATGTACAATCAAGGTCGCATCTTCCCACATATGCGTCTTGACACCGAAGTAATAGTTGGTCTGCCCTGTTTGGAAGAAGCTCTGGATTGCTTCAAAGAGGTTGGATTGTTGCCTTTCGTCACCGACCAAGAGCACTAGAACGAAGAGTTGCTGCTCCAATTTTATGCCACACTTCACATACGTGGTTACAACAGAGATCCGAAGACTTGGGTCCTGGAGTGGATGACAGGAAATGTTCATCACGAAGCCAAAGCCTTTGATATCATTGAGCTCACTGGTCTGCCCACTCCTGGAGATCTCTATGAACCTGGATGTCAACTTCACAGTGAAGCTATGGAAAGCATCTTTCAGACGCCTGAACCGAACATGAGTCAGATGCACAGTATGATGAAGCCTTTGCCACACAACGCAGCATATCCTTAGGAGTTCTTTGTTGATGACCTGGAGTATCTGCCAAGGACTATCTATCACATTATACGGCGAACTCTCTGGCCCATCAAAGGACACTCTCCACATTCAAAGCTGGAAGGTGCAATGAAGACTTTGGTCTTATATATTCTTCATGGAAAATGCTTCAATGCACAAGACTTCTTCATCTGTCAACTTGCTGCATCAGGATCTGATCTTTTTGGCTTGAAGTTCTACGCTCCATGGATAATGCGGCTAATTAAACTCCACTCAGCTATCTCATATCAGCCATCTGCTCGCAATCATCTGATCTTTCTGCCTGATGTGGATATGTCCGTTGAAGCCATTTATCCAGAGCCTGCCAAGGAACCTCTTAATCTTCAGAATGCGGAGCATCAAAGTTTCACTCAGAACATTGAGGGAGTTGAAGCAGTCACTTGTGTTTATCCTCTGGCTGGTACTACATGTGCACCTCATCGTGCCCTTGCTGAAGCCACTGAAAGCACCATTGCCCATAGACCCAAGAAGCAATCTCGTGTTCTCAATGACCGAGAGCTTCTGGTTGCTCTTCATCAAAAACAGGATAGGCATCATGACTGGCTGAAGCGCCAAATGCACATCCTCTTGGTGGATGTCAACCGCATTCGCAATCTTGCCACCAAGAATGCCTTTGTGCCCATGAAACCTGTCGGCGTACATGGAAAGGGCTGACGCTTATGTGCTCTGAGGATGATCTTCACGAGGATGGCTTCCCTAAACGTTTGAAGTTTGACTCGACACCTCCCCGAAGACATCATTGGCTTCATTTGTGTTGGTGGTGGCAGCCTCAAGATTCTCAGCCTCCACTTGATGAGCTGGAGGGTCGGGCACAAACACGTTCTCCTCGAGAACAGCTTCTTGGTGAGACGGGGGTGTAGCAACTCTTGTGGTTTCTTTTTCATCGGCTGATGTAGCCGGAACATCTTCAGCCAGTTTGGCTTCGGATTCAGTCACAGTAGGAGTGGTATCTGGTAACACTTGACGTGCAACAGATTGGTGAGGCACTTCTCCTTCTGGAATGCTGGAAGGAGGGACTTGACACCTTGATCCTTTGTGAAGCCTGCAGAACACTGGCGACGCCTTTGGTGATGGAGTTGGCTGGGCCTCAAAGTCGTCTTCTTCTTCTTGCCGGGGTGGTGTGATTTGTTGTTGTGGGTGATCAGCCCATGATGCATCCTGAGCAATTGGCGTCAGAGGACGACCAATGCTGATGAGTTCGCTGTGCGTAAGCACAGACGATGATACATGTTGGTGCTCGATCTGAGGAAGAACTGCATCATCTTCAACATCGTCATGGTGACCAATGTCTTCAGCGGCAGTGGGATCAGCTGCTGGAATATCTTCAACTGCATGAGCCTCTGTGGAAGCAGGTTCATGGACAATCAGTTGGCACTCTTGGTGTGTAGATGTAGGGAGAACCATTGAGATAGGTTCAACAATCAGGGGCTCTGTGGGAGCAGTCCGTTCCTTCTTGGTCTTCCGCTTCTTCATGGAGGGAGCAGCATTAGAGGCTTCAGAATGTCTCCTCTTTCTGGCTTTAGCCTCAGCAGTCCTCGTCTTCTTCAGTTCTGAAGCGGTTGACCTAGCCTTTGGCTTCGAGCCAGCCATGCTGGCTGGGAAGACAATGGGATTTGCTTCCTGCCTTGATGCGTCGAGTTCGGCCACAGCGGGCTTCTTCTTCTTCTTTGCAGCCTTCCTGGGGTCGATGCCAGGACGACCAAGGGCCTTGCACTTCTCAGCCTCGTTGTAGGCTTGCACACACTTGTCAGCCAGGCTCTTCATGTGCTCACGAGAACCTTGAGCTTCTTCACGCTTCTTGAGGAAGGATTCTTTGAGCTCGTGCAGCATGACCTTGAAGTTCTTGACCTCTTGCACGCTGAGCTTGGCCATATGCTTCTTGAACTGAACTTTCTCAAAGTCAATCTTCTGCTTCAGTTCAATGCGCTGGGCTATAGCTAACTCTGAAGCAATGGCGCCATGGAAGGCAACACTGAGGCCAGTGGGAAGTTGCAGATCTTCAAAGCTGAGGTTGGGCATGTCAAACCACTCATCGATGAAGTCGTGGATGATTGCCACGTCAAAGACAGGCAAATTGTTGAAGATTTCTGCTTCTTCTTTGCTCCTTATCAGTTGCTCAAGAGCGTCATCTGCAAGATCTTCATTGCTGGATAGATCAATGGTATCGTTGCACAGAATAGCAGCAACAGTCAGTTCTTGGCTGGTGTGTGGCAGAGGAATCTTGACTCTCGGGGGCTTGGAGATGAGTGACAGATCTTCAGACCGCACACTGTCTTCAGGAGGTGCAGTAGCCAGTGGCTTCGCCCGTGAGATTTCTGGTGCTGAGGCAGGCTTTGAAACTTTAGGTTGCTTCAGTTTCTTTGGCTTCGGCGCTGCAGGCGCTTCATCAGATTCAGCGTCATCCGTAAGGTCATCCACAGCTGTCCCTTGAACCACGATATGAGTAATGAGACCTTCCAGGTTATAGAAGGGCCCAACAAGATTGGGTTCAGCTCCGCGGGTGCCATCGGCACGGGGAGCAGAGGGACCAGGGTTGAAGTCTAGTCCCAATGACTTCTTGTTCTGCTTCGCCAAGTTCTGGGCAAATTGGAAGTTGCGCTTGAACAGATTGTCGTCACAACACCATAGCAGTGATGATGGGTCAGCATCCGCAGGCTGTGGTCCACGGACCATGCAGGGATAGAAGCCTTGTTCAATGGCTTCATCTCTGGACCTGGGTTGAAAATTTCTGTATAGGATGTCTCCCCATGGTCGCTTGATGGCATTCTTCTCAGCATATTCCTTTTTCACAAACCTGTACTTGAACCACTGTTCTGCCCAATATCGTCGAATCCATTGGATTCGTGTCTTGCGCTGATTGTAATCCTTTTCTGGATCTGTCTTGTACAGTTCCGAGAGGTCATCGGGCAGATCTCTTGATGTTCCCCCACGACGCTGTCTACCACCCTTCCTTACATATTTCTCTGCAGCCATGAACTTCAAACTGAATGGCTTCAACACGTTCAAAGGCTTCAGAGGCTTTCGCTTGCTGGACAAACATGAACTGGCTTCAGGAGAATTTATATGATATTGTAAGAATTCTACAAATGAATGTAGACTATGAGAACCAAGGGATTCTCCCACGGCCATGTACCTATGATAGCATTAAGGTGCGACGGAAGGGGAAGAGGTCATATGCTTTCTTAGAATATTTTGAAGATAAATCAGTTTAGAAGACATTGACCTCATCGTGCAAAGACATTCACTCATAGATAAGGAGTTGGTTCCAGATTTGTACGAATCCACAGATCAGTACAAGTGAGGAATCTAACTACTTTGTAAAGCATAAGTGAACATACTAGGCATAATATGAGATGCAGTATGAAGTGGATCCAACTTGTGTGAACAGAAACTGCTTGTGGTAGAAACTGACGAATCTATAGGATCAAAGGGGCGTAAAAAGGAAGTTTTATTTACCACACAAGGAACTGCTAGACGGAGTGGAAGAGGAGGCTGAGTAGTTCGATCGTCCGTGCCCTAACTTGGCGACGGAGGACACCTATGGCGACGGCGGAGAAGACGATGTCCGCGGCCGGCGTGAAGACGGCGTCGGAGAGGTCGCGGCAGCTAAGCGCTTCGTCACCGGCGTCGTCGAGGGCTAGCGGTGGTGCTAGGGTTCGTGCGAGAGTGGAAGAAAGGATAATGACTGTGGTGAGGCGTGTATTTATAGGGACAGTGTCGGGGGTTTGGTGCGACATATGCCAAAGGATGGCTTATCATGGTGGGGGCGAGTAGAACGTCGCCGGTGCCTGGAAACGGGATGAGGCGAAGACATGCACGCCGGTGAATCTTACCCAGCTTCAGGGCTCTCCGGGGAGATAATACCCCTACTGCTGCTCTACGGGGCCTCCGCATGATCACTATGGCCAAGTGTTTACACGGTTGCTCCTTGAGCTGTTTCTTAGAGGTAGGAGAGGGCAAGGCTAGCTCTCTCCTTCTATCTGATATGGTCTAGAGCTACTGGGTTCCAACCCTTTGCATGGGTGCCCTGGGGGGTCTATATAGGCCTACCCCCCAGGGGTACAATGGTAATCCGACCGGGCGCGGGCCCAGTCGTCAGTGCCTCTGGCCTCCGACTTCTTCGCCGACTGCTGGGGCCTGCCGACTGGTGGGCCCCGCCGACTGGTCTGGTACGGAGCCAACAGGCCGTGTCCGCTGTGGGCGGGTCTTGCGGGCTGCTGATTATTGTAGTCGTGCTTCTGATGACGTGGGCTTGGTCATGGGGTCATGGCAACAGTCCCGCCGCCTGGCGGGCGATCACTATTGCCACTCCCCATCACATCTTGATTAATGGTGCATGGGGCCCAGGGCAGGGCACGGCCGACTCCTGACGGATCCGACTGGCGGTCCTCTCGCCGTCTCCTAGGGTCTCAGTGACTGACTGGTGAGATCTTCCCAGGTACAGCATGTTGTGGCCATGCCTGCCCTTGGTAAGGGGCGGGAGTGGGCTTCACTGTAGCCACGCCTCTGCCCCGTCCCCTTCGATGAGGTCATGGGGTTTGTTGGAGTCGCGGGCCGACTCCCCGAAGTCGGCTTCTCTGGAAGTCACCAATCAGGAGTCAGCTTATCCTGAAGCCGTCCCTGGGACTCGGCCGTGAGCGGGCAGTCAGCCTTCTTGTCATTGACTCCTCAGAAGGCGGCTCTTTGTCCTTGGGTCTTGAGGGCGCAGCCCGCCCCGATGTCTTGAAAGGTTCTGGGGCTCGGGTCAGCCTAACCGTGGCCCATTACTCCGACAGATAGGGACGACACAGTGTTATTACATAGGTGCCCCTGGCGATTCACATCTGAAGGACACGTGGCCATCATGCAACATATCGGAGGTTGTTCCACGTTCCCACGCACGCCAGGATTGCCGGGTGGTCGTTCCCACTTCTCCGGGTTTCAGGTGAAGGAATTAGCATTGAAAACGGACTTAATGTTTGTCTCTGTATCTTCTGCTGACAAGGACGCAGAGAAGATATTCGACAGTTTCAATAGAATGCATATGATTTGGAGAGATAGAGTTTGAGATAGAAAGCATAGAGAGGTTAGGGTCTGATCGCATTCACTTAGTTCAAAAGATTCAACAAGAAGACATAGCTATAAGTGAATGTTGTAGAGGACAGAACACTAGTATATATATATGATCAACATAATGAAGATAATCATGAAGACATGTTGAGATTGAAGCCAAACCAAATGTGAAGACACAACAAATGTAACACCATGGGTAAAACACTTCAAACAGACGAATTTTGTGGTGGCGTTACCCACCGTATAGGAAGTATTAGACCCAGACACGGCACACAATTATCGTGGCGCTCCAAAGTCAAATTCAACATTAATGTATTCACACTTAGAATGTATGTCTTCATTGATTGAAGATATACTTTACTTCGTGTGTTGCACATCTAAGTCCTCAATATGCATAAGTGTTAGGATGTGTGCATGATCAAAGGACATTTGAGGATTCTAAGATATTTAGCTCACACCGTAACTTGCAAAATCTCTTCTCATCCAAGGGCTTGGTGAAGATATCTTCCTTCACAACATGATCTCTGAGAAAGTGATGACGAATTTAAATGTGCTTTGTCTTCGAGTGCTGAACTGGATTGTTGGCAATCTTGATGGCGCTTTCGTTATCGCAGTAGAGTGGAACTTGCTTCAGATGAATGCCATAGTCTTTGAGTGTTTGCTTCATCCACAGAACCTGAGTGCAGCAAGATCCAGCAGCAATGTATTCAGATTCAGCAGTGGAGAGAGATACACAGTTCTGCTTCTTTGAAGACCAACATACAAGTGATCATCACAGAAAATGACATGTGCCTGATGTAGACTTGCGATCCACCTTGTCACCAGCATAATCAGCATCCGAGAATCCAACTAGATCAAACTCTGAGCCCTTTGGATACCATAATCCTAGAGTTGGGGTGTAAGCCAAATATCGAAGAATTCGCTTCACAGCTAAGTGATGCGATTCCTTTGGTGCCGCTTGGAATCGAGCACACATGCAAACACTAAGCATAATATCTGGCCTAGATGCACATAGATAAAGTAAAGAACCAATCATGGAGCGGTATACCTTTTGATCGAACTCTTTACCATTGTCGTCGGGACCCAGATGATGTTTGGCTGGCATTGGAGTCGTGAAGCCCTTGCAGTCTTGCATACCAAACTTCTTCAGGAAATCTTTGAGATACTTCTCTTGGGATATAAAGATGTCATTGCGTTGCTGACGTATTTGAAGACCAAGGAAGAACTTCAGTTCACCCATCATGGACATCTGATATTTCTCTTGCATCATATATCCAAACTCTTCACTGTATTTTTGATTGGTGCAGCCAAAGATAATGTCATCCACATATATTTGGCACACAAACAGTTCACCATCATATGTCTTCATGAAGAGAGTGGGGTCGAGGGAACCAGATTTGAAGCCTTTTCTCTTCAGGAAGTCTTTGAGTGTGTCATACCAAGCCCGAGGAGCTTGTTTGAGGCCATACAGTGCCTTGTTGAGCTTGTACACCATGTCAGGATGTTTTGGATCTTCAAAGCCAGGCGGTTGTGCAACATATACTTCTTCTTAAATCTTGCCATTGAGAAAAGCACTCTTCACATCCATTTGATATAGAAGTATGTTATGATGATTTGCATAAGCCAGTAGTATGCGTATGGCTTCAAGTCTAGCCACAGGAGCAAATGTTTCATCGAAGTCAATCCCTTCAACTTGAGTGTATCCTTGAGCAACGAGGCGAGCTTTGTTTCTGACAACTTGACCGTGCTCATCTTGCTTGTTGCGATATATCCATTTGGTGCCTATTATATTGTGCTTTCGAGGATCAGGACGCTTAACCAGTTCCCATACATTATTCAGCTTAAACTGTTGAAGCTCTTCTTGCATAGCTTGAATCCATTCAGGTTCCGTGAAGGCTTCTTCAACTTTCTTGGGTTCAGTTATTGAGACGAACGCAAAGTGCCCACAGAAATTTGCTAGCTGTGTTGCCCTTGAACGAGTGAGTGGACCTGGTGCATTGATGCTATCAATTATTCTCTCAATCTGCACTTCATTTGCAACACGAGGATGTACAAGACGAAGATTTTGCTCCTGCTGATCATTGTCATTGTTAGAGGGATTGTCTTCAGGCTGAGCATTGTCTTCAGGTTGTTCAGGTGCAGAGATGATAAGCTCCTCTTCAGGTTGAGCTTCAGAAGGTATGATTTCTCTAGTTCCCATAAGTTTGATTGATTCACTGGATGGAACTTCATCTAGCACATTTGGCCGGTGCTCTCTTTGTGAGCCGTTAGTCTCATCGAACCGCACATCCACTGTTTCAACCACTTTATAATGAAAGAGATTGAAGACTCTGTAGGAGTGCGAATCCTTTCCATATCCAAGCATAAAACCCTCATGTGCTTTTGGTGCAAATTTTGAAGTATGATGTGGATCCTTGAACCAGCACCTGGCGCCAAATACTTTGAAGTAACTGACATTTGGCTTCTTGCCAGTAAGGAGCTCATAGGATGTCTTGTTTAGAAGCTTCTGAAGATAAACATGGTTGATGATATGGCATGAAGTGTCAATGGCTTCAGGCCAGAATTTTCTTGGAGTCTTGTATTCATCAAGCATCATCCGAGCCATCTCAATAAGTGTTCTGTTCTTGCGTTCCACGACGCCATTCTGCTGTGGCGTGTATGGAGCTGAGAATTCATGTGTGATGCCCAAAGTATCAATATATGTATCCAGGCCAGTGTTTTTGAATTCAGTGCCATTGTCACTTCTGATGTGCTTTATCTTGGCGCCATAGTTGTTCATTGCTCGATTGGCGAAGTGTCTGAAGACATCCTGCACTTCAGTCTTGTAAAGGATTATATGCACCCAAGTATATCTTGAATAATCATCAATAATGACAAAGCCATAGAGACAAGCAGTAGTAGTAAGAGTTGAGTAATGAGTGGGACCGAAAAGATCCATGTGTAGCAGTTCAAAGAGTAGAGTCGTTGTCATGATTGTCTTTGAGGGATGCTTGGCCCTCGTCATCTTTCCTGCTTCACAGGCACCGCATAAGTGATCCTTCTTGAACTTGACGCCCTCGATGCCTATGACATGCTTCTTCCTTGCAAGGGTGTGTAGGTTCCTCATGCCAGCATGCCCTAGCCTTCGATGCCAGAGCCAGCATTCAGAAGCTTTTGCTAGAAGACATACTGCAAGTTGTGGTCCTGCTGAGAAATCTACAACATACAAATCATCTTTTCGATACCCTTCAAACACTAGAGACTTGTCAGATTCCATTAGTATAAGGCAACGATATTTTCCAAACATCACAATCATGTTTAAATCACAAAGCATTGAGACAGACATTAAGTGGAAACCAAGGGATTCAACAAGCATGACTTTATCCATGTGTTGATCCTTTGAGATTGCAACTCTACCTAGACCCAATACCTTGCTTTTACCAGTGTCAGCAAATGTGATGTGACTTTTCTCAAATGGACGTAAAGTTGAGTCCATGAGAAGGCTTCTCTTGCTACTCATGTGATTTGTACACCCACTATCAATAATCCATTCTGAAGTAGCTGGTGTCGTACCCTACAGTGCAGTTAGGGGGATAGGCTTCACGAAGAGAATTGTGAAGCAAAAACATTTGTCGAAACAGTGGATTATTAAAGCTTAGATCGAGATTAGGACTGATAGGGCAAGTTGCATGCGATTCAGGAACAAAGTACATAATAAGACCATTTGGGCATTTGATCTTGTTCCCTACAAGATGTTTGAGGTCCCCAGCAATAGCATCAGACGATTTTGGTTTTCTTCTAGAGACCTTTCCCTGCAAAAGAGAGTTAAGCTTTCTTAGCCACCCACATCTTCAGGGGTGGCTTTGAAGCAATAAGTCTAAGTGCACGATCTGAGAATTGTGGCTTTGGAGCCCTAGCGAAAAGTCTTGCAGGAGGACAATAGTACTCATAAGAATAAGCAGAATAGTTCTTGGTCTTATGAAAATGGCGGTTTGATGGACTGCACTCATATTCATAGGCCTGAGTATGGCTTCCCTGCAAAACATTTGCGTTAGTGTGACTCAGGTGAGTCCTCTGTCTGTATGAAACCTTTGGACCGTATGAAGCCTGTGGTCTGGGGTTTGTCTTCTTCACCTGTGGTGTCATGATGACATTCACATGAAGATTCTCCAAACACCTTTTCGGCACCCAGATCTTCTTCATAGGCGGTCCATTCCTGCAGTTAGTACCAATATACCTGGCAAACACTTCACCATTCTGATTCTTAAACAGTTTATAGTTTGCATCAAAGGATTCATCAATAACAATGGGGTTAACACAAGTGAAGCCAGATAGAGTGGATGGATCTGCTGAAGGTTCCTTTGCAGCAACCCATGTGGTTTTGGGGTACTGCTCAGGTTTCCAGTAAGAGCCATCAGCATTCCTTTTCCTTTCGAACCCAACACCCTCTTTCCTAAGGTTTCGGTTCAGGATCTGCCTTTTGAGGACATCACAAAGTGTTTGATGCCCTTTGAGACTTTTGTACATCCCTGTTTCAAGCAGTGTCTTCAACCTAGCATTCTGATCAGCAATAGCAGTGGTATCCTCAGCAGAGGGGTTAGTTACCACATCAACAGTTGAAGATATTGCAACAGTGGGAGCAGTAGAACATTCAGCAACAGAAGTAGCCTTATCACGCTCAATGCATTTAAGACATGGTGGTTCAAATCCTTCCTGAGCGGAACTGATCTGTTCGGCGCGAAGTGACTCGTTTTCCTTTTGAAGATCTTCATGAGCCGCTCTCAATTTCTCAAGATCTTGCTTCCTTTGAAGATAATCATAGGAAAGCCTTTCATGAGTTGTTGAGAGCGTTTCATGACGACTTTCAAGTTCCTCATACTTAACGTGAAGATTTTTTATGTCTTCAATTAAGGACTAAGATCGAGTCATTTCAGTGTCTAATAGATCATCGCTTTTGTCTCACAGTTTTTGAACGTGTTCCATAGCTTTTTGTTGTTTAGTTGCAATTTTAGCGAGTGTTTTTAGCTGGGTTTGGAACCACAATCAGAGTCATCATCACTAGATGTTTGATAGTGAGTAGTGCGTGTGTTTACCTTGGCACCGCATGCCATGAAGCAGTAGGAAGGAGCGGAGTAGTCCTTGTCATTTGCATCGGTGTCGGTGATGAAGTCATTGTCTTCATGTTGAAGATGGACTTGGCAACGTATGCTATAGCCAGACTCGCAACACTAGAATCGGACTCCTCCTCAGACTCCACCTCCGCCTCCTCAGAAGAGGACTCCTCCTCAGAGTCCATTTCCTTGCCAACAAACGCACATGCCTTGCCAGATGAGCTCTTCTTGTGTGGTGAAGACTTGGAGGAAGACTTGGAAGAAGATTTTGAGTATTTCTTCTTCTTCTTGTCGTCAGAGTCATACTCCTTGCTCTTCTTCTTCTTCTTCTTTTTCTCATTGTCCCACTGTGGACACTCAGAGATGTAGTGGCCAGGTTTCTTGCACTTGTGACATGTTCTCTTCTTGTTGTCATGAGCAAAAGCTTCATCATTCCTTGAGCTTGATCGTGAAGACTTTCTGAGGCTTTTCTTCTTGGTGAATTTTTGGAACTTCTTCACAAGCATAGCAAGCTCCCTTCCAATGTCTTCAGGATGATCAGAACTGTTGTTAGATTCTTCTTCAGATGAGGACACAACCTTTGCCTTCAAGGCACGAGTTCGCCCATAGTTGGGACCGTAGATGTCTCTTTTCTCAGAAAGCTGAAACTCGTGTGTGTTGAGCCTCTCAAGTATGTCAGACGGATCGAGTGTCTTGAAATCAAGACATTCTTGAATCATCAAGGCTAGGGTGTTAAACGAACTGTCAAGTGATCTCAGGAGTGTCTTGATGACTTCATGCTTGGTGATCTCAGTAGCGCCGAGGGCTTGAAGCTCATTTGTGATGTCAGCGAGTCGATCAAACGTGAGCTGGACATTCTCATTGTCATTTATCTTGAAGCGGTTGAAGAGGTTGTGAAGGACACTGATTCTCTGATCTCTCTGGCTTGAGACGCCTTCGTTGACCTTGGATAGCCAGTCCCAAACTAGATTAGATGTTTCCAAAGCACTCACGCGGCCATACTGTCCTTTGGTCAGATGACCACAGATGATATTCTTGGTAGTAGAGTCCAGTTGAACGAACTTCTTGACATCAGCGGCAGTGACACCTTCTCCAGCCTTGGGAACGCTGTTCTTGACGACATACCATACTTCGACATCAATGGCTTCAAGATGCATGCGCATCTTATTCTTCCAGTAGGGATATTTAGTTCCATCGAAGACGGGGCACGCAACGGAGACTTTAATTATCCCTGCAGTCGACATAGCTAAAACTCTAGGTGGTTAAACCGAATCACACAAAACAAGGGAGTACCTTGCTCTGATACCAATTGAAAGTGCTAGTGATCGACTAGAGGGGGGGTGAATAGGCTATTTTTATGAAAGTCTTCAAAACATGTAAGTTTCTAAGACAAACGATAGAAATAAACCTATTACCATGCAGCGGAAGGTAGACTACACTAGGCAAACCATAGTCATGTATTCAATGAAGTGAAAGCACAATAACTAATGGCAGCTAGGCAGTAAGGATCAGGTAGGAAGATATTGTGAAGCCAATCAGAACAAACAGTCACTCAGTGAAGACAGAAGATAATGCAATCATACAATAACTTGACTAGGACCAACAGTAAGTAAAGGGAAGGGAAGGATGAAACCAGTGACTCGTTGAAGACAATGATTTGTTGGACCAGTTCCAGTTGCTGTGACAACTGTACGTCTGGTTAGGGAGGCTGAGATTCAACTTAGAAGACCTCGTCTTCACCTTATTCCCCTTGAGCTAAGGACACCCAGTCCTCGCCCAATCACTCTGGTAAGTCTTCAAGGTAGACTTCCAAACCTTCACAGACTTCGTTCATCGGCGATCCACAATGACTCTTGGATGCTCAGAGCGCGACGCCTAACCGGCTGGAGGATTCACAGTCCTCAAGTGTAATAAGTCTTCAGATCACACAGACAAGAAGACTTAAGTGATGCCTAACAATCTTTGGCTCTGGGTGGTTAGGGCTTTATCCTCTCAAGGAATTCTCTCTCAAAGGCTTCGAGGTGGGTTGCTCTCAAACGACAAAAGTCGGACTTTAACTCTGAGCAGCCAACCGTTTATGGTTGTAGGGGGTGGGCTATTTATAGCCACTAGGCAACCCGACCTGATTTGTTCGAAATGACCCTGGGTCACTAAGGAACTGACGTGTTCCAACGGTCAGATTTTAAACACACACGACAACTTTACATGGGTTACAAGCAAAGCTGACTTGTCCAACGCTGAACAAGATGACATAGGATTTTGGTTAAGCATCACTTCAGTCATTCTGACTGGTTCTCTTGGACCCCACTTAACAGTACGGTGGTTCCTATGACTCAACAAGGAAGAACAAGAACTACGAAAGATCTAAGTCTTCGCGCTCCATAGTCTTCATGCGATGTCTTCTCTTGTCATAGTCTTCAAGGTGAATGCCTTCACTTACCACCTTTGACTTCAATGTCTTCATACATTTTTTGGGGTCATCTCTGGTAGGAAAACCGAATCAATGAGGGACTTCTACCTGTGTTATCCTGCAATTCTCACAAACACATTAGTCCCTCAACTAGGTTTGTCATCAATACTCCAAAACCAATTAGGGTTGGCACTAGATGCACTTACAATTATCAGGCAAGAGGAAGATATACTATTACCAGAGAGGAGGCAAATGAGTAGGAGAGGAGAGAGGAGGCCGGTCGTTGCCACGCTGCAGCTCAATAGGCGATAGCCGCTGCATCACAGTACGACCCCAGCTACTATTATGGATATCCGCCAGGCCAACCGTGGCCATAGACTAACTTAGGCCAAAAGCCTAAGCTTGGGGAAGTATGTATTTCCCACCGACATTACATTTATGTTCACACACTCATTGCTAGATGTCGATGCTCATACTTTTTCATTGTATCATCCATGCTAGTTTATTTCCCTTTTTATGCTTTCTTCTTGTGTCTTTAATAAACCTTAAGAAAAACCAAAAAAATAGTTGTAGCTTTTAGTTAGTTTAATTTCCATGCTTGTAGTAATAATTAAAAAGAAAACCCAAAAATATTTCCTGTTCTTCTTTTGCTTGTTGGGAGCTTTCCCGTGTAAATAGTTTTATTTCTTTTCTTTTCTTTGGGGGTCGATAGGAGAAGACCATAATTAAATTGTTGAAGTGGCCCTTATATGCATTATTGTTTACCTGACAAAAGAGCCCATATTGTCTTGTCTTCTCCTGTTTATTGAATGCCTGAAGATTCCAGCTTAGTTCAATGCACGTCCACTATTATTATTATTCACATCGTTCGGTCGTGCAAGTGAAAGGCAATTATGACAATATATGATGGACTGGTTGAGATGAGAAAAGCTGGTATGAACTCGACCTCTTTTGTTTTTGTAAATATGATTAGTTCATTGTTCCTGATTCAGCCTATTATGAATAAACATGTTTGCAACGACAATTAGAGATCATAGTTTCTTGTGCCATGCTTGATTAGCTATGAGTTATAATGGTTTACCTTGCGTGCCAACATGCTATTAAAATGGTTATAATGTGGTATGATAGGGTGGTATCCTCCTCTGAATGATTTAAGTGACTTGACTTGGCACATGTTCACGCATGTAGTTGAAACAAAATCAACATAGCCTTCACGATATTTATGTTCATGGTGGATTATATCCTACTCAAGCTTGCATTCGGTGTTGATTAATTTTAATGCATGTTCATGACTGTTGTCGCTCTCTAGCTGGTCGCTTTCCAGTCTTTTGCTAGCCTTCACCTGTACTAAGCGGGAATACTGCTTGTGCATCCAATCCCTTAAACCCCAAAGTTATTCCACATGAGTCCACTATACCTACCTATATACGGTATCTACCTGCCGTTCCAAGTAAATTTGTATGTGCCAAACTCTAAACCATCAAATAAATATCATGTTTTGTATGCTCGAATAGCTCATGTATCAACTAGGGTTGTCTATATCTTCCATGTTAGGCGGGTTATTCTCAAGCGGAGTGGACTCCGCTCCTCACTCACGAGATAAATGGCTGGTCACCGGGATGCCCAGTCCCATGCTTTATGCAAACTAAATTGAAATAATTGCAAACAAAACTCCCCCTGAGACTCTTGTTAGTTGGAGGCACTCGTTGTTTCAAGCAAGCCATGGATTGATGCTTGTTGGTGGAAGGGGGAGTATAAACTTTACCATTCTATTTGGGAACCGCCTATAATGTGTGTAGCATCGAAGATATCGCCATCTCTTGGTTGTTATGTTGACAATGAAAGTATACCGCTCAAAATATTATTCACCTTTGTTTCAAAACCGAGATCTGGCACCTCTACAAATCCCTGCTTCCCTTTGCGAAGGGCCTATCTATTTACTTTTATGCTGAGTCATCATCCTCTTATTAAAAAGCACTAGTTGGAGAGCACCGCTGTCATTTCCATTCATTATTGTTAGTTTACATTGAGTATGACTTGACTGGATCTCTTTTACCATGAATTATAATGTCTAGTCAGTCCTTGGTCTTTAAAGGTGCTCTGCATTTATGTTTTGCGGTATCAGAAAGGGCTAGTGAGATACCACCTTCTTATATCATATTATGATTATTTTGAGGAAGTGTTGTTATCCGAGATTTATTATTATGGATCGCTAGTTGATTATGCTATTGATATGAGTAAACTTGAGATCTGTGCGTTATTGTGAATGTGGTTAGTTATAATCTTTGCTGAAAACTTGAATTCTGGCTTTACATATTTACAACAACAAGAGCAAACAGAGTTTGTAAAAGTTTTTCTTTATCACTTTCAGTTTGTCAACTGAATTGCTTGAGGACAAGCAAAGGTATAAGCTTGGGGGAGTTGATACGTCTCCAATGTATCTACTTTTCCAAACACTTTTGCCCTTGTTTTGGACTCTAACTTGCATGATTTCAATGGAACTAACCCGGACTGACGTTGTTTTCAGCAGAATTACCATGGTGTTATTTATGTGCAGGAGCAAACATTCTCGAAATGACCTGAAACTTCACGGAGCCACTTTTCAAAAAATATGGAAAATACCTACAAAAGATGAAGGTCAGGGGGCCCACCACCTGCCCACAGGGGTGGGGGGCATGCCTGCCCCCCTAGGGCGCGCCCCCCTACCTCGTGGGCCCCTTGTTGCCTCTCCGACTCCAACTCGAACTCCAACTCCATATATTGAGTTTCATGGAGAAAACAATCAGAGAGAAGAATTCATCGCGTTTTTTGATACGGAGCCGCCGCCAAGCCCTAAAACCTCTCGGGAGGGCTGATCTGGAGTCCATTCGGCGCTCCGGGGAGGGGAATCCGTCGCCATCATCATCATCAACCATCCTCCATCACCAATTTCATGATGCTCACCGCCGTGCGTGAGTAATTCCATCGTAGGCTTGCTGGACGGTGATGGGTTGGATGGGATCTATCATGTAATCGAGTTAGTTTTGTTGGGGTTTGATCCCTAGTGTCCACTATGTTCTGAGATTGATGTTGCTATGACTTTTCTATGCTTAATGCTTTTCACTAGGGCCCGAGTGCCATGATTTCAGATCTGAACCTATTTTGTTTTCATCAATATATGAGTGTTCTTGATCCTATCTTGCAAGTCTATAGTCACCTATTATGTGTTATGATCCGTTAACCCAAAAGTGACAGTAATCGGGATACTTACCGGTGGTGACCGTATTTTGAGGAGTTCATGTATTCACTATGTGTTAATGCTTTGTTCCGGTTCTCTATTAAAAGGAGGCATTAATATCCCTTAGTTTCCGTAAGGACCCCGCTGCCACGGGAGGGTAGGACAAAAGATGTCATGCAAGTTCTTTTCCATAAGCATGTATGACTATATTCGGAATACATGCCTACATTATATTGATGAACTGGAGCTAGTTCTGTGTCACCCTAGGTTATGACTGTTACATGATGAACCGCATCCGGCATAATTCTCCATCACCGATCCATTGCCTACGAGCTTTCCATATATTGTGCTTCGCTTATTTACTTTCTTGTTGCTATTGCTATCATCACTACAAAATACCAAAAACATTGCTTTTACTACTGTTACCTTTTGTTACCGTTATCACTACTATCATATTACTTTGCCACTAAATACTTTGCTGCAGATATTAAGTTTCCAGGTGTGGTTGAATTGACAACTCAGCTGCTAATACTTGAGAGTATTATTTGGCTCCCCTTGTGTCGAATCAATAAATTTGGGTTGAATACTTCACCCTCAAAAACTGTTGCGATCCCCTATACTTGTGGGTTATCATTATGATCAACACTACTAGTTGGAATAGTTTCTGCCCACATAGTAACATAATCAACAACAACTAAAATATGTGTATATCCATTAGAGGCAGGAAAAGGTCCCATATAATCAAAGCCCCAAACATCAAATGGATCAATGACAAGTGAATAATTCATAGGCATTTCTTGACGTCTACTAATATTACCAATTCTTTGACATTCATCACAGGATAAGACAAACTTACGGGCATCCTTGAAGAGAGTAGGCCAATAAAAACCGGATTGCAGTACCTTATTTGCAGTTCTACCTCCAGCGTTGTGTCCTCCATAAGCTTCGGAGTGACACTTGCGTAGGATCTGTTCCTGTTCATGCTCAGGTACACAAATGTATAATAACACCATCTACTCCTTCTTTATAAAGATGTGGGTCATCCCAAAAGTAATGTCTTAAATCATAAAAAAACTTTTTCTTTTGCTAGTATGTGAAACTAGGTGGTATAAACTTAGCAACAATGTAATTAGCATAATCAGCATACCATGGAGCAGTGTGAGAAGCATTTATGAAATTTAATTGTTCATCAGGAAAGCTATCATCAATAGGTAGTGGGTCATCAAGAACATTTTCCAACCTAGACAAGTTATCTACAACGGGGTTCTCGGCTCCCTTTCTATCAATAATATGCAGATCAAATTCTTGTAGCAGGAGAACCCATCTAATAAGTCTAGGTTTAGCATCTTTATTTTTCATAAGATATTTAATAGCGGCATGA
Source organism: Triticum dicoccoides (assembly GCF_002162155.2). NCBI lineage: Eukaryota > Viridiplantae > Streptophyta > Magnoliopsida > Poales > Poaceae > Triticum > Triticum dicoccoides. The sequence continues at coordinate 435,011,552 of NC_041380.1, forward strand.
TCCGTGTGAATAGTTACTTTAGAATCAACAATATAAGGTCTGAACTTATCACAAGCAAATACAACTACTGAAAATTCTTTTTCAGTAGTGGCATAATTCCTCTAAGCATTGTCTAGAGTTTTACTAGCATATTGAATAACATTTAATTTCTAATCAACTCTTTGCCCTAGAACAGCACCTACATCATAATCACTAGCATCACACATAATTTCAAAAGGTAAATTCCAATCAGGTGGCTGAACAATAGGTGCAGAGATTAATGCTTTCTTAAGTATTTCAATGGCTTCTACACAATCATCATCAAAGACGAATGATATATATTTTTGTAATAAATTACTCAGACACCGAGAAATTTTTTAGAAGTCCTTAATGAATCTCCTATAAAAACCAGCATGACCAAGGAAACTTCTTATACCTTGGATGTCCTTGGGACACGACATCTTTTAAATAGAATCAACTTTAGCTTTACCAACTTCAATGCCTCTTTCAGAGATTTTGTGCCCCAGGACAATACCTTCATTAACCATAAAGTGGCATTTCTCCCAATTCAAGACAAGGTTAGTTTCTTCACATCTCTATAAAACTCGATTAAGGTTGCTTAAGCAATCATCAAAAGAGGATCCATAAACAGAGAAATCATCCATGAATACCTCACATATCTTTTCACAAAAATCATAAAATATAGCCATCATGCATCATTGAAAGGTAGCAGGTGCATTACATAAACCAAAAGGCATACGTCTATAAGCAAAAGTACCGAAAGGGCAAGTAAAAGTGGTCTTATATTGATCATCAGCTAACACAGGTATTTGAGAGAAACCAGAATAACCATCTAGAAAACAAAAATGTCTACGTTTGGATAATCTTTCTAGCATTTGATCAATAAAAGGTAAGGGGTAATGATCTTTTTTAGTAGTCTTATTCAATTTGTGGAAATCAATTACCATCCTATAACTTGTAGTAATTCTTTTCGGAATCAATTCATCTTTATCATTAGGAATGACAGTAATACCTCCCTTCTTAGGAACACAACGGACAGGACTTACCCACTGACTATCAGCAACGGGATAAATTATACCTGCGTCAAGAAGCTTTAGTATTTCTTTTCTTACCACTACTTTCATCTTAGGATCCAGTCGTCGTTGGTGATCAATAACCGGCTTGGCATCTTTCTCCAAATTTATTTTATGTTGACATAGAGTGGGACTAATGCCCTTAAGATCATCAAGAGTATATCCAATAGCAGCACGGTGCTTCCTCAGAGTTTTTAATAATTTTTCTTCCTCCTCTGAAAGGTTAGCACTAATAATAACAGAATATATCTTCTTTTCATCAAGATAAGCATATTTAAGAGTATCAGGCAATGGTTTAAGCTCAAACACGGGATCACCCTTGGGTGGAGGAGGGTCCCCTAAGATTTCAACAGGCAAGTTGTGTTTCAGAATAGGTCCCTATTTAAAGAACACATCATCTATTTCCCTTCTTTCATTCAGATACATATCATTTTCATGGTCTAGCAAATATTGTTCTAAAGGATCACTATGACATACGGCAATAGAAGTAAGACCAATAATTTCACTTTACTAGGCAATTCTTCTTCACGGTGTTGTCTATGAAATTTAGAAAATTTAAACTCATGAGACATATCACATAAACCAATAGTAACAACATCCTTTTTGCAGTCTATCCTAGCATTACCAGTTTTTAAGAAGGGTCTACCAAATATAATGGGACAAAAGCTATCTTGTTGGGAACCAAGAACAAGAAAATCAGCAGGATATTTAGTTTTCCCACATAAGACTTCAACATCTCTAACAATTCCCATTGGTGAAATAGTATCTCTATTGGCAAGTTTAATGGTGACATCAATTTCTTCTAACTCAGCGGGAGCAATATCATGCATAATTTCTTTGTATAGGTCAATAGGTATTGCACTAGCACTAGCACTCATATCACACAAGCCATGATAACAATGATCTCCTATTTTAACAGAAATAACAGGCATGCCTACAACAGGTCTATGTTTATCTTTAGCACAAGGTTTAGCAATTCTAGCGGTTTCATCACAGAAATAAATAATATGCCCATCAATATTATCAGCCAAGAGATCCTTAATAATAGCAATATTAGGTCCAACTATAACTTTCTCAAGAGGTGTATAGGTTCTAATATTGCTTTTATGAACCACAGTTGAAGCTTTAACATGATCTTTTATCCTAACAGGAAAAGGTGGTTTCTCAACATAAGCAGTGGGAATAATAGGATCATTGTAAGTGACAGTCTTTTCTTCAACTTTAATAGGTGCAGCTACTTTTACTTCAATGGGGGGATGATATTTAAACCACTTCTCCTTAGGGAGATCAACATGAGTAGCAAAAGATTCACAGAAAGAAGCTACTATCTCAGAGTCAAGTCCATATTTAGTGCTAAATTTATGGAAAACATTGATATCCATAAAAGATTTAACACAATCAAACTTAGGTGTCATACCTGAATCCTTTCCTTCGTCGAGATCCCAATCTTCAGAGTTGCGTTTAATTCTTTCCAATAAATCCCATTTGAATTCAATAGTCTTCATCATAAACGAGCCAGCACAAGAAGTATCGAGCATGGTGCGATTGTTATCAGAAAGTCGAGCATAGAAATTTTGGATAATCATTTCTCTTGAGAGATCATGATTGGGGCATGAATATAACATTGATTTAAGCCTCCCCCAAGCTTGAGCGATGCTTTCTCCTTCGCGAGGCGAAAAATTATATATATAATTACGATCACGATGAACAAGATGCATAAGATAAAACTTCTGATGAAATTCCAATTTCAATCGTTTGTAGTTCCATGATCCCATATCATCACATAGTCTATACCATGTCAATGCATCTCCCTCCAAAGATAAAGGGAAGACCTTATTCTTGATAACATCATCGGGCATACCTGCAAGCTTAAATAATCCACAAACTTCATCCACATATATTAGGTGCTCATCAGGATGTAATGTTCCATCTCCTGCAAAAGGATTAGCTAGCAGTTTTTCTATCATACCCAAAGGAATTTCAAAGCAGACATTTTCATTTTCAGTAGGTTCAGTAGGTTGAGGAGCAACTCTTTGTTCTACTGGTTGGGGTGAAGATACCCCGAAGAAGCCCCTCAGAGGATTACTTTCCATAGTAACAAGTGATAGTAAATTTCAGCACACTATATAAAATTTTCCTTACCAAATTCCACCTACCAAAGGCGCCTCACCCCCCGGCAACGGCGCCAGAAAAGAGTCTTGATGACCCACAAGTATAGGGGATCTATCGTAGTCCTTTTGATAAGTAAGAGTGTCAAACCCAACGAGGAGCAGAAGGAAATGATAAGCGGTTTTCAGCAAGGTATTCTCTGCAAGCACTGAAATTATAGGTAACAGATAGTTTTGTGATAAGATAATTTGTAACGAACAACAAGTAACAAAAGTAAATAAAGTGCAGCAAGGTGGCCCAATCTTTTTTGTAGCAAAGGACAAGCCTGGACAAATTCTTATATGGAGAAAAGCGCTCCCGAGGACACGTGGGAATTATCGTCAAGCTAGGTTTCATCACGATCATATGATTCGCATTCGGTACTTTGATAATTTGGTATGTGGGTGGACCGGTGCTTGGGTACTGTCCTTACATGGACAAGCATCCCACTTATGATTAACCTCTATTGCAAGCATCTGCAACTACAACAAAAGTATTAAGGTAAACCTAACCATAGCAAGAAACATTTTGATCCAAATCAGCCCCTTACGAAGCAACGCATAAACTAGGGTTTAAGCTTCTGTCACTCTAGCAACCCATCATCTACTTATTACTTCCCAATGCCTTCCTCTAGGCCCAAATAATGGTGAAGTCTCAGGTAGTCGACGTTCACATAACACCACTAGAGGAGAGACAACATACATCTCATCAAAATATCGAACGAATACCAAATTGACATGACTACTAATAGCAAGACTTCTCCCATGTCCTCGGGAACAAACGTAACTACTCACAAAGCATATTCATGTTCATAATCAGAGGGGTATTAATGCATATATGATCTGAACATATGATCTTCCACCAAATAAACCAAATAGCATCAACTACAAGGAGTAATCAACACTACTAGCAACCCACAGGTACCAATCCCAGACTTAGAGACAAGAATTGGATACAAGAGATGAACTAGCGTTTGAGAGGAGATGGTGCTAGTGAAGATGTTGATGGAGATTGACCCCCTCCCGATGAGAGGATCATTGGTGATGACGATGACGATGATTTCCCCTTCCCGGAGGGAAGTGTCCCCGGCAGAACAGCTCCGCCAGAGCCCTAGATTGGTTTCGCCTCGTGGCGGCGGAGTCTCGTCCCGAAAGCGTGCTTATTATTTTTTCCTCAACGAAGGACTCCATATAGTAGAAGATGGGCATCGGAGGGACACCAGGGGGCCACGAGGAAGGGGGCGTGCCCAGGGGAGTAGGGCGCGCCCCCACCCTCATGGCTGGTGAGTGGCCCCCCTCTGGTACTTCTTGCACTCAATATTTTTTATATATTTTGAAACGTGCTCCCGTGAAGTTTCAGGACTTTTGGAGATGTGCAGAATAGGTCTCTAATATTTGCTCCTTTTCCAGCCCTGAATCCCAGCTGCCGGCATTCTCCCTCTTTATGTAAATCTTGTAAAATAAGAGAGAATAGGCATAAGTATTGTGACATAATGCATAATAACAGCCCATAATGCGATAAATATTGATATAAAAGCATGATGCAAAATGGACGTTGGCCGTGGCGGCAACGGCCAGCTCGAGGATTAACTTTGAACTCCCGCCGTCTGTGTGCGGGTTCCGAATGAAGTGGGTGTATGTGGATGTCGGAGTGCTCAACCCTTTGCTCTTGCCTCCATTGGCACCTGCAGTCCCCAGCTCCGGCTGGGCTCATGAGAAGCTTATGAGCTCCCGCCTCGCCTTCATCTGGCTTCGGTTGAAGAGGTTGAAAGATCTTGGCTTGACCACGCCCATGGTGATGAAGGAGTTCCTCCGATGCCGCATCGCCCCACTCCAGCGCCATTCCTAGCCGATGTGGGCCCTGTTTGTCGGCTAGGATCACGTGAGGCTTCAAGAGTTGGGGCTTCCGCTCGAGGCACGAAGAACAGTGCTTGAGGTCCTAGCGGGCGACCCCTCACTAGCCGATATACCACTGGAGGGTTGTCTATTGTACCATTGCTCAAACAGGGTGGAGTTCATGGGGCATATGCCCCTTTGAAGAATGGGGGCTGCGTCCGGTCGGCCTTGAGGGGTCCCGCGGGAACCCTGTCACCGTGGTTCCCCTCCTTGTAGCCGGTGCCGGACATGCCCCAAGAGTGGACGCAGGGGGCAAGCACCACTGGAGGCTAGAGGCGCGGGTGCCGAGGTGTCGACGCCGCCCGTGGCTCCTGAGGCGCCATCTCTGGGAGCCCGTGACTCTCGGTCTGGGGTGGCAGTTGAGGGGGCAACACAATCTGCTGCTCCTGAGGTCGAAGCTCCTGAGGCCTCAGGAGGTCATCGCGAGGCGGAACCCGATGTCTCTCCCTACCTTGGCGCTCCTGAGGATGCCTCCTCGGGAGCTTCATCAGCCCCGCCTTGTGCTGGTCACCACGTCCAATGCTTCGGCCGGCTCCATGTAGACTTTGATGCGCTCCGCAAAAGGAAGGGGTCCCCAAGCTGCAGCAGCGGCGCCTTCCGGCCGTTGAAACAGAGCAAGTACATCGCCATAGATGAGTAAGTACCTTATCTTTGTAATTCCATGAGTGCCGCTTCCCTTCCTGGCGGTGACTCTTCAGGATCCCATCTTCTAAGGCAGTGAATCCTCCCAGGAAGAAACATCCTCCTACCTCGAATCTCCCGCTGGCCTTGAGCGTCCCAAGCCAGCATGCTGCCCCCGGCATGAGGTCGGCCGGAGAGGTAGACACGCTAGCTTGGCACCTCGAGCCCGCGCTCCTGCCGTCTCTTCTTCGTGGCCTCCCTCGGGTGTGACAAGCGTGCCAAGGGCTCCTTCTCTGGTTGTATACGGCGGTTGGATAGCTTCGGTCTTGGTTTCTTCTTCGAGTAGCAAGCCTCAACTCAAACGGGCTCCCGCCGAAGCCTAG
>NC_041380.1:435017885-435019736 GCF_002162155.2 Triticum dicoccoides
GGGGGTGCCAGCCCCTAGACCCCTGCGGAAAAGGAGCGAGCCGCTTCGGATCTCGTCGGCGACCCCCGCTGTGGAGGACGGAATTGGCCGCACACTCAAGTTTGCGCACGAACGGAGTGTCGTCCGCCACGAGCTCTTTTGGGAGGTGATGGGCTCGATGAGCTGGCTTGGCGGAGAACTCGTGGATGTAGACACGTGCCTCAAGGCCGAGGGTCTTCGGCTGATGGAGGAGCGGCATAAACCGAAGGTGGCCATCAACCTCGGGCACCACTAGAGCGAGCTTGATAATGTGAAGGACGAGGCGTCTCTTGCAACCTCGCGCGAGGCCTGCGCTCGAGCCTTGGAAGAAGCCCGTGAAGCCGATTGTCGCCGCGAGATTGCAGAGAAACTTGCGTGGGAGCTCCATGCCTGGAGTGCCTCCCTGGAGCAGCAAGTGGAGGTGCGCATGGCCGCCCTAACATCAATGAAGGGGACACCTGCCGAGGAGGAAGGGATCCTGAGGCGCGAGGAAGCACTGGCGCTGGAAGCTACGGAGCGCAGCCTTGAGCTTGAGCGGTTGGAGACGAGGTAGCGCCAAGTCGCCCAAGCAAAGGATGATGTCGGCACGCGCGAGGCCAAGGCCCAGGAGGAGGTCGATTGTCGGGTGGCCGAGGCTCGCGCAGATCTTGTGGGTAGGTACGACTTGAAGTTGAAGCTTGTGGAAGCCGAAGCAGCGGGCAGGACTACTGCCCTCAAGTCGGGGTTGGCTAAGGCAGGACAGCGTGAGGAAGCCGCCGCAGCCACCCTGATCTTAGTGCAAGCTGAGTTGGCCTCCGCCCGCGTCGAGCTGCTTTCTCTTCAGCAGCGGGGCGCTAGCGCCGAGTTCACCGTGCAGCAGAGTAGGGAGGAAGCGCTCCGGTGGCGGACGTTGGAGCGCGAGCACGCCCCATGCTCGAAAGTCTTAGGATCAGAGCCAACGCGGCGCTGGGCACCATTTGCAATGAAGATGCCCCTCATCCCCACTCGAACGATTACGCCAGTCACCTCCACTTCTTCACCGATATGGTGATACGTCTGGAGAATCGATCCGAGAGGGCTTGTGAGCTTGTTGAAGAGAGGAGCTGCAGCATGCTCAGGCACGCATTCTCCCGCATCTTCAGCCACCTCCAGAACACCTACCCCAACTTCTATTTTGACGCCACCATTGTCCCCGTGCCTGAGGCCATCCGGGGCGACCTGGCGCCCTAGGTAGAAGACAATGTGGATGCTCTAGTCAGGGCCTTCACCTCTGAGGACGACGTGGTGGTGGTCACGGCAGATGAAGGTGATGTGGTCGACGATGGTGTGGGCGACGCCGACAATGGTGATGGTGGCGCCGACGATGGTGATGCCAGCGATGGTGACGGCGATGCTAGCGACGCGTCTAAGGGCGACCCAGAGGACGCATGAGCAATATGTCCAATTAAGCCCGTGCATCCTTGTCGTTGATCCTGCATGTGAAAGTTGAGCATTTTGGGAGGGGGAGCCCCTCACATAAACAAATCACTGGCTCTATTACTTAGGCCAAGCTGGAGATGTGTTTTTATGAGCCCGCGAGTCCCGTCGCGAGCTTACTGCTGCAGTTTACCTTAGTCAGGGCCAGTTCCGGACTGTCTCATGAGGTCGTGAGCTTTTGAGAGGCCTGCCGATCCGTCCGAGAGGGCCTCGCGAGAAGCAAGAACCAGCCATGGAAGGACATGCGCGCAGCGCGCATGCGCCGCGCCTAGCCCACGCTAGTGAGGAGCTCACGAGGGGTGAGGCAGCATGTGCGAACTCCGAATCAGGGCAAGGAACCAGATTGCAAGAAATCATATGAATGAGAAAAGGCACCCC
>NC_041380.1:435020046-435065151 GCF_002162155.2 Triticum dicoccoides
TCAAATTTAAATCCAAAGCCAGAAAACAGGGCTACAGAAAAGAGATTAAAAGGAAATGGCTGTGTCCGGCGCCTAGTCTAGTCTTCTTGTCTTCTCACCAGTGCGGAGCTAAGTGCTACCACTAGGACGTGGGAGGGAGCCCCCAAGGCCCGAGGGTGGCACTCCTGAGACTTCGGGGCAAGTATAGCTACACTCATTATTACGTGAGAGTGTCACAAGCGGAGATCTTCACAGGCGCGAGCCTCACTTCATATCGCCAAACAAGGGCCCCGCCTTGCGCCACCCTCGACCACCATTGGTGTGTCCGGAAACCAGGACGAAACCAAGGGCAAAAGGGGACGCCAACGACATCCTCGACGACCACGGGTCCTCTGCCGAGGGAAGGCTCACCAGCACCTCCCCAGCAGAGGGCCTACCTCCGAGGGACGCCCTGCTCTGTGCGATGCGGGGAGGGACCTTGCTCCCAGCTCCTTCCCTGCAGCCCCCAGTGTGCTCCTCCTGGTGGAAGGGGGCCGTTGAGCTGGGGCCATCATCCGCCGTTGTGAGCTGATCCTCATGCGACCCATGGTTGGCGTAAGCTTTCTCCTGAGATATTGGTGGTATCCTATAGTTGTTGTCGCCGGCATGGTTAGCGAGGCTCCCAAGGGGCTCCTGGAAGGCCTCAGCTTCTAGAGCCTCCACCTCCCAGCCTGGCTCGAGGAACGAGCCAGGGTCGTCTTCCAGCGCATACTCCTGGTCCATCATGCACGGCATGTAGGCCTCCGAGGCCGTTGCCCCGAAGACCTCGCCGAAGTGCACCACACTCCATGTTGCCAGGCCCAGCGCACCGCCCTAAAAATGGTAGGGCGGCACTCCGCTGGGGCCGCGGGTGGCAACGCACGTGCCCGCGCTCATCGGAGGTGGCGCAGGTGCGATTGGGCGTCCGGTGCTGCTGGTCACGCCGGTGTCAATGAAGCCTCCTGGCGCGCCTGGGGGCACGCGGGCGCGGCGAGGCCCACCATGCGATCCGGCCGTGGCCTGAAGCGTAAGCAGGGAGCAGAAGGGCGGTGCTCCCGAGGCTGCGGCGTCCAGTAGCTCGGTGACACGGTCCAGCAATGCATCCCGGCCGCTCTCCATCAGCCGGCATCGCAGCAGGTCCCAAGCCATCATGAGCGCGGCCCTCATGTTTGCGTTTTTCCCGCTGGGTGTGTGGCTCTGTGGCCGCAGCGTAGCTTGAGGCCCTTGCAGCTCCCCGCGCTTGTCGTGGAGTAAGGGTGGATGGTGTTTGACCGCGCCACCCGCGCCCCCAGCGTTTTGCGGTGCACGTGGCACCTAGGGCGCAGGGTTGAGGTCTTATTGGGCGGACGACGCCACCCGGGCCGGCCAAGCTGCCCAGCGGTCAACGTTGGTCCTCGGGTCACCGGACATCGGAAATGCGGAGTGTCAGCGGATCAATTGGCGGAAGGGAAGCTCCGACGCACCCCTACCTGGCACGCCAAATGTTGGATTTCGGGTTTCGGCAAAACCCTCAAGGTTCGAACAATGGGGTGTGCACGAAGATCTCTCCCCGTTCTAGCTCGCACACATCATGATCTCACGGCATAACTCGACGAACCCAAAGAACAAGAGGACATAAGAGTTTATAGTGGTTAGGGCCACCGACGTGGTGTAATACCCTACTCCAGTGTGGTCTGGTGGATTGCCTCTCGGGCTAAGGATGAACAGTTACAAGTGAAGAATAGCTTCCTGAGGAGAGGTGTTCTTGTGCTTGGTGAACTTGTGTGGTTGAGAATGAACTGGATCTAATCCCCCTGCCTTCGGTGGTGGCTAGTCCTATTTATAGAGGCCCTGGTCCTCTTCCCAAATATTGAGAGGGAAGGGATCCCACAACGGCCAAATTCTAAGAGAGACAACTAGTATAAGTTATCCTGACAAAAGTAGTCTTCGCCTGCCAAAGGTTCTGGTGGTGACGCCGTCTTGGGCTCCACGGTGACCTCCATCTTGTCGTCCTGCTAGTCTTGGTCTTCTTGCACCGATATGGAAACCTTTGCCTGGTGCCTTGGGACTCCTCACCTGCACTTCCCTCTTCAGCGCCAAAGAGGAAACAAGGACACTGCGCACACTGGCGGCCGACTAGCGCCCGCCTGGCTCCAGTCGTCATGGCTTGCATCACATAAACCTCGCGAGGTGTCCCTTGCCTTGATCTCTCTGCCCCTGGCGAACTAGCCTAGTGAGGCTGACCCCGAGGAGGTCTTGTGTCGTCCGCCTCGCGAGGCTTGGTGCCTCGCGAGGGTCTTGAGTTTTTGCTGGTGAAGATGGGCTGTAGAGGGCCACTGGTGGAGCCACGCTCTGGGTCGCAGGCAGGCAAGACTGGGGACCCCCGTTCCCAGGACGCCGACAGATTGTATTTTCCATTGGGCACGCTTTACTCCCAGTTCTCGTCTGCGATAACGCCATATCACAAACGGTTCCAGAGAACCTATGCACATGTAGTAGCGCTGCAAATCATTTGCGATATGTTGTGTAGCACCGACGGTTCCGCTACGATTGACGTATGCTGTCCGATGTGGATCGCACACACTCTTTTATTTGAACCGTGTGTGTCAGCATTCTGGGAACGGGGGTCCCCAGACTTGCCTGCCTGCGGCCCACAGCGTGGCTCCACCAGCGGCCTTGTACGACCCATCTTCACCAGCAAACACTCAAGACCCTCGCGAGGCGGACGACACAAGACCTCCTCGGGGGCAGCCTCACCAGGCTGGCTCGCGAGGGGCAGAGAGATCAAGGGAAGGGACACCTTGTGAGGTTTCTGTGATGCAAGCCATGACGAGTGGAGCTAGGCGGGCGCCAGGCAGGCGCCAGCGCGTGCAGTGTTCTCGTTTCCTCTTTGGTGCTAAAGAGGCAAGCGCAGGCGAGGAGTCCCGAGGCATTAGGCAAAGGTTTCCATATCGATGCAACAAGACCAAGACCAGCATGACGGCAGGATGGAGGTCACCGTGGAGCCCAATACAGCGTCACCACCAGAGCCTTTGGCAAGCGAAGACTACTTTTGTTAGGATAACTTTTACTAGTTGTATCCCTTCGAATTTCGCTGTTGTGGGATCCCTTCCCACTCAATATTTGGGAAGAGGACCAGGGCCTCTATAAATAGGACTAGCCACCACTGTAGGAAGGGGCACAGATTGGACTGGAGCCATTCCATCCATAGACTCATGCAAGTTCGCCAAGCACAAGAACACCTCTCCTCGGGAGGCTATTCTTCCCTAGCAACTATTCATATATAGCCGAAAAGGCAATTCACCACACCACACTGGAGTAGGGTATTACACCACATCGGTGGCCCGAACCAGTATAAACTCTGTGTCTCTTGTTCTTTGGGTTCGTCGAGCTAGGACATGAGATCATGATGTGTGCGAGCTAGAGGAGGGAGAGATCTTCGTGCGCACCCCAGTGTTCGAACCTCAAGGGTTTGTCGGAACCCGAAATTCGACATTTGGCGCGCCAGGTAGGGGTGCACTGAAGCTTTCCCCCTTGTCAATCCGCGCTTCGCCACTCTACCAAGTTCATGGACGACGCTCGCCGGGCCCGTGCTGAGCGCCGGGCCGCCCTCGCCAGCCGTGTTGTTCAGACAGCCCCTATTGGCGGACCTCCCCGTCGTTCTGCCGCCAACGCAGCTACAGGCCTAGCGGCAAACAAGCAACAAGCCTCCTCAATGCACCCCTCCGTTCGGCGAGACGGCCGCACCACCACCCCGTCGCGGACTCCGTCCGGTTCATCATCTCACGCTTGCCGCACAACCACGGACGTGCAAGCTGCGCTGCTCATGGCACGTGAGCTGCTGCGTTACCGCCCGGTCAACGACTTCTACGAGGACTGTTTGGACCGCATTGCCGAGCTCGTCAGCGCCGCGGGGTGCTCTCTTGCACCATCCCTCTTGATGCCTCGCCCACCCCCGACTGCGGGCGATGTGGCTCACGGAGCGCCTCCGCCCCCTTCGCATCAAGATGGCGCCCTCGCGCTGAGACGCGCGGTTCCTGGAGTGCCTCCACCCCCTCCATGTCAAGACGGCGTCCTCGCTCGAAGATGTGCGGTCCCACGGCGTGATCCACCGCGCCGTGTGCCCGCACACGTAGATAGAAGCTGCCAAGAGGTCCCCGTCCGCATGAAAATGCTCCATCGCTCCCAGCACCAACATGGCAGGATCGCATGTAGCGGCAGGGCCACGCGCCACTTGCCGTGGTGGCGCAGGGACACCAAGATCAAGCTCCGCCTCCACGACGAGCCCTGGTGGCCACGGTGGGCTATCGCACCTTCACTCTTGAGCTGCGTAGCGTCGTCTGGTCGGGCAAGTTCAAGCCGGATATGCCTCCTCGCTGGAACGGCTATCTCGACCCTGCGGAGTTCTTGCATCTCTATGAGCTGAGCATCGATGCGGCCAACAACGATGAAAAGGTCATGGGGAACTGGTTTCCCATGGCTCTCAAGGACGGCGCTCGCTCATGGCTCCTGAACCTGCCCCCGGGCTAGATCTCATCTTGGGATGAGATGCACGACCACTTCATAGCCAACTTCCAGGGCACTTGCTACCGCCCCCCGGCCGCGGGTGACCTGCGCCGCATCAAGCAACTGCCTGGAGAGACCCTGCAGAAGTACGTCCAGCGCTTCAACATCGTGCGCCTCAAGATCCCCAAGGTGACAGACGAGGCCATCATCTCAGCATTCTCCGACGGGGTCCGCGACATCAACATGAGTGAAGAGCTTGCCATCCATGAGGAGTTGTGCACGACTTTGGAGTTGTTTAACATAACAACCAAGTGTGCAAGAGCTGAGGAGGGGCGTCTCTCCCTCCTCGTGCTCCCTGCTGCGAATCCATGGGAGAAGAAGGCCAAGGACAAGGACGTGAAGCTCAAAGGGGTGGCCGTACTCGCGGAAGAACCAGACACCAAGCGCAGCCGAGACCTCCTCGAGTCGTCCCAGGGCAGCCGTACGTTCTACGCCTTCCACAACATGCGTAGCCACAACACCAACGATTCTCAAGAGCTCAGGGCCATTCGAGATGGACGCTTCGGTCGACGCCACGAGTGCAACGACCGGGGCAACGGCCGAGGAGGTGGAGGACGTTGGGACGACCGTGTGCCCCGCTAGGAGTGGCGCGACCAGCCTCGCGAAGACCGCTAGCAGGACCAGCCTTGTGAGGGCGCCTGGAGGGACCAGCCTCGCAAGGAACATCCTCAGGGCAATCCTGGTCTCCCTCCGCTGCTGCCACCACCAAGGAGGAACGGCGACCACAAGCAAGACAAAGGGGATGGGGGCTTCCAAGAGCCACACACCATCACCTGCGTCTTGGGTGGCGCTCAGGCCCTAGCTTCCTAGTGAATCTTCAAGCAGTTCTCTCGTGAGGTGAATGCAGCCCTCCCCAAGCTCAAAGGCCACGCGCCCACTCAGATGGTCCAAGTACGCCATCACCTTTAGCTCGGCGGACCAGCTCAAATGTGCGGCAACCGCCAGCGTCCTCCCGATGCTCTGTTCACCCGTCATCAGCAATGTCCAAGTCACCAAGACCCTCATCAACGGCGGCGCAGGGCTCAGTGTCCTGTCCGTCGAGACGTTCGACAACCTTCAAGTGCCATACCATTAGCTCCAGCCCACCAAACCTTACTCAGGAGTGACTGACGGCTCCACCACCCTGATAGGGCGAATTTTCTTCCTGTCACCTTCGGTCAGCGCGACAACTACCACACAAAGCTCGTCGACTTCGACGTCGCCCACATCCGCCTACCGTACAATGCCATCCTCGGGTACCCAGCGCTAGCCAAACTCATGGCAGTCACCCACCATGGCTACAACATCCTCAAGATGCCAGGAAGCGGCGGAATCATCACAGTCCCCTGCGAAGAAAGAGACGCGGTGTGCTCCCTCGAGCACACCTTCCAAGCTGCAGCAGTCGAAGAGCCTGACAGCGCTGGTGTGTAGTACCCTCCTGAGGCCAACCCCAAGAAGAAGAAGAAGCTACTCCGCACTGGGCCTCAGAGCAGCGGCACCTCCAGTGGCGCCACCTCAGGATCAGCGCCCGCGCCTCGGGCACCTCCCTCCCTCGCATAGGGAGGCGCGCCCAGCACCCTCCTCAGGCAGGGCTCAGGAGCTCTCTTCTGGAGAGCCTCAGACCTGGCCAACATCACGAGGGAGGTGCTTGGGCATCATGTGGAGGCGTGCTTCATGGCACGTTTCCCTCAGGAGGACACCGGGCGAGGAGCGCCCGGCACTCAGGAGTTCATCGTAAAGACCACTCAGGAGGTTCAGGAAGCAAGGGCAATACACGGCGACCGTCGCCCACCTGGTGTAGCTCCCCATCTAGGCGAGGGTGGTGAGCTGCGCGTCGGCATCGACATCCCAGGGCTCAACAGGGCCGCATCTCAGGAGTGCTTCCGGCCTTCGCATGCTGGACGGTGTGAGGGCCCACCTCACAGCTACGTTCGCATGCTATCCAGCCTGCCGAGCGTGGAATCCACCTTCCAGCGCAACCTGCAGAGTATTCTGGCAGGTCAGGAGGCTAGGCATCATGCAGTCCTGGCGGAGATGGAGACGGTCCTCAGGAGGCCAGCTGAGCCTCTAGAGCCTCCCGAGGCTCTTGGTCTCGACGGCTCGTGAGGAGCGACTTCTTCAGTGCACGTCTTCCGCTACCCCAACACTCCTTCGACAACAAAACCAGGTAACATTTTCGAAGTTCATTTAGCTGGGAGCAACCCCTGGGCTGCATCATTCCCAGGCCGCGTGGGTCTGTCCCTGCAGCTCGTATCCTTTTACATCTTTAATTCACCCTGCTGGGGGCGACCCTCGGGTTGCATCATCCCCAGGCCACTCGGGTCCGACCCAGTGGCATGTATCATTCTTGCATTTACGTAAGCTAGTTTGCTTTCCATGCATAACCTACATATCATCACTACCTGCTTGATTATTGCCTGCCACGGGAACCTCCCATGTCGGCACGGTGCTTGTGCTCGGGTCCGTCCCTGCAACATTGACAAATCTAAGCGATCGAGCTCTGGCTCGCGGCACGCCCGCACACGTCACCTCACCAGACCCTCAAGTTCCTTCACCTCCTTGCGAAGCAACTAGTGGCAGACCAGCAATCACCATGGAAATTTGTGCTCTTCCTCACGTTAACTTGCAGGAACCTCCTGAGGACTACGACGGTCGGTACCATGGGCTCCCTCTTCTCCCATGCAATTCGCATGCGCGTTAAAAGTGGGGCTCCTGAGCATCGCAATTCGGGAGCTCTTACTGGCTCTCCAGCCCTCACCCCTGGCCTTGACCACGGTATCGCGACCTGGCATACCAGCGGCGGCTCAACTCGCTTAAGGGCTGGGACCTGAGGACGCAGAGCACATAGAAGAGCATGGAGAAGAGGGGGAGGCTCGCACGGGCCTAACCTAGCTACCCAACAGTGGTCGACGCACAAGTCTGGTGCAACACGAGGAGCCAGCTCCGGAATGCCAAGATAAGTCTTGCGCCTGGATCGACCCAACGCTACGGCATAAGATCCACGCCTTTCGCTACCCTGCTGCGGAAACGTCGCCTCCCTTTCCCATCCTCAGATAGCTGCTAGCGCGCTAAAGGGGACCTCTTGAGCATCGCACCTCAGGAGCTCTTACTGGACCTTGGGCCGCTCACCTCCTGGCCTTGACCACGGCATCGCGGCCTGGCATACCAGCGACGGCTGCAGCCAGCCTGGGGACCGGACCTGTCGCCGTAAAGCACAAAGCTGCCGCGGGGTTGGAAAGGGGAGACGGAGCCTTAGCAGGACATGCGTTCGCAAATTTTCATAGCAGGGATAGTATGAATAGAAGTCATTAGACCCTTTACACGCCCCCACGGGGTCAATTCGATTCCACGCAGGGAACAAAAAGAAGGGAGTTCCTAGGAGCTCTATCTACACGCGCCGGGGCGGCCGACACCATCATCCACGATGGGCCACGGGAGGCCGGCGCCAACCCCGTCCAGATCAGCGACCGCGGCGGCCGGACGCTGCGGCCTTGCTCCGGGCCCGGCGAGATCTCGGGGGCACGTAGCTGTCGTCGCTCATCTCCGGAGTCTCGATGAGCTCGGGAGAGTCACTGGACCACCAGGAGTCATCGCTGTCGCTGGAGGAGTTGCTGGCAAGGCTAGGGGCAGGCTCGGTGTCGGCTGCTACGCCGTCCTCGCGACTCCCTTCAGGGAAGAAGTCCAAGCAGCGGCCTTCCTCGTCGAAGACCTTTAAGAGCATCATGGACACGTCGTCGTAGCCGAAGTCGATGGTGAGGGTGCCTTCCGCACGGTAGTCTCGAGCAACCTCGCCCCAGCCACGTGTCATGAAGATCCTCCCGGAAGAGACGGCTTCAACCTCCGCTCCCGTTGCCGGGGCATCGCAGTCGTCATGCTGCAGCCAAAGATGAAGGGGGCCCCTCGGCAGCATCTCAACGGAGAAGAACTGCGGGAAGCGAATCCAAGTGCGCGGAGGCATCGCCGCCCGCAGCATGAATTCGTGCGAGGAGTCCGCGACATGGACCCCTGGGGCAGTGGCGTGCGTTACCGCGGTGCGGAGATCACGAACATGGCGCGGGCGGTGGCGCTCGTCGCCCCTCCTTCCGGAGCCTTCATCTTGGGCGTACAAAGGCAGCGGGTACCTGGGAGGTGGCCAATCGTACCATAGTCGCAACACTTCCAGCCTCACGACAATGTCGCAACGATGGGACAGCCTCTTCTTCGGCGGAAGTGGCTCGGGCTCGTCAAGGAAGCCTTTCCTTTCTCCGCGGTCGAGAACCTCCGTATCGGCGCCATGGTCGATGCAGCAAGCGATGAAGCGAGGAAGAAGACGGAGCGGGAGAAGTAAAGGAAGAGATGGGTGACAGGGGCACTACCCCCCTCTTCCCATTTATGGCCAAGGGGAGGCCAACCGCCAGCCTCCATGATCTAAGGTAACAATGATCTTTTTCTGCATGCAGCAAGGACTCGTCAAGTCAGGCAGTTGCCGAGGCAGCGTGGCGAAGCGGAGACGCCTACGTCCAATTAGTCGCCATGCGCCAACCGGGGCCACAGGCTGTTGGGGCCTGTGGCGCTCCAAACAAGCACTTTAGCTTCGCCTCGAAGCCAAGTCCGAGCGCGCCTTCGGCCCAGGGGCTACTGTCGGCATTCTGGGAACGGGGGTCCACAGACTTGCCTGCCTGCGACAGACAGCGTGGCTACACCAACGTCCCTGTATGGCCCATCTTCACTAGCAAACACTTGAGACCCTTGCAAGGCGGACGACACAAGACCTCCTCGGGGGCAGCCTCACCAGGCTGGTCACGAGGTGCGGAGAGATCAAGGCAAGGGACACCTCGCGAGGTTTCTGTGACGCAAGCCATGATGACTGGCGCCAGGCGGGCGCCAGCGCGCGTAGTGTCCTTGTTTCCTCTTTGGTGCTAAAGAGGCAAGCGCAGGTGAGGAGTCTCGAGGCATCAGGCAAAGGTTTCCATATCAGTGCAACAAGACAAAGACCAGCAGGACTGCAGGACGGAGGTTACCGTGGAGCCCAAGACGGCATCACCACCGTTTTCTCCCTTCGAATTTGGCCATTGTGGGATCCCTTCCCGCTCAATATTTGGTAAGAGGACCAGGGCCTCTATAAATAGGACTAGCCACCACCATAGGAAGGGGGACAGATTGAATCGGAGCCATTCCATCCATAGCCCCAGGCAAGTTTGCCAAGCACAAGAACACCCTCCTCAGGAGGTTGTTCTTCCCTTGTAACTATTCATCCACAGCCCAAGAGGTAATCCACCACACCACACTGGAGTAGGGTATTACACCACATCGGTGCCTCTTGTTCTTTGGGTTCGTCGAGCTAGGCCATGAGAGCATGATGTGCACAAGCTAGAGGGGGGGGGGGAGATCTTCGTGCGCACCCCAGTGTTCAAACCTCAAGGGTTTTACTAGAACCCGAAATCTGATAGTGTGCGGAGCAATTGCCAGGTTAAAACAAAAATATCCCATTTTGAATCGGCACGCAAAAAGCAAATTCGCCACAATATTCAATTGAACAAATAAAAAAAATCCCATTTTGAATGAGCACGCAAAAAGCAAATTCACCACAATATTCAATTGAACAAATAGTGTCCACAGGAAGAATATTCATCGGATTTGGCAACAATTGCAATTGAACATATGGAAGCTAAATTCCAATGATTTTTCCGCACATATATGCATTACATAATTAATCATAGTGTACGAAATACGAAGACCTCATCAGATGGAAAACAATGGATCCATGTGTTATATGTTTAGCGGCTAACTCTTACCCGATGTTTCAGGAGAACACATGCTGAAATCTTCATTATTACCAGTGGGATTGATGAAGTGATCCAGGAAGAAGTCGCAAATAAATCTCCGAACCATCAGCAATTCACCAGCCGGGAGCGGTTCAGGGTTCTCAGTTTTAAGATGAGCTGCAGTATTTTTAAGATCAAAATGTGCTATATGAGTGGAGTCGAAGATATTAATTAAGATAGACTTACTGGTACTAATTTGCGAGGATCGTCACAACTATCAGCAGATTTGCATATGGGGATCAGGTGTCTGCAAACATAGTATCCAGAAAGGTTGGTCCCTGCTTCTTGCTGAGGACACTAAAATTTTTTGTACAAAATTAGTCATGTATTTCTCCTGTTAGGAACAACCTAACCGGTGTTAGATGTATTATTTTTTCTTTGGGCAAAATAGAAAGAGGTTTATTTAGAAGCTTGAACATTTGACTAGCGTCAGGAAAGGTATTTGCAGACTGTTGGGTAAATTTTCCGAAAATAATGGATTTTGGTGTGTTACCGGAGAAACGATCTCGTGCTGCAGAGGTAGTTTCCTCTTGAAGAGGTTCCCTATTTTAGTTTCCCACAATGCAAGCACACTGCAAATGATGATGAATTTTGACAACATCAATTATTGAACCATATATGAATGCAAATTAATTTCAACATCATAGAATTCAATACCCATCCAAGAATTGCTGAAGATGCGTCAGATCCAGAGCGTTTGTAGAGTCTTTGAGAGAATGGACATAGTAAACTGTGTTCTTGTTTGGAACAATGAATAGCAATATCCAGTGATTGCTATATATTAAGAAAGCCATTAACTTACGAATGATGTCAAAATCTGAAAGACAATCAGCGTATGAGTGGTTATTTACTTGACTTACCCTTCATGATATGGCCAGAGAAATGATTCTGCATGGGACATGTTTTCGATACCGTGTTAACGGCCCAGTCCCGTCGGTCCTTTTCATGTAATGTTGTGCCATTTTCTAATGCAGGATCTATGAAATACAACATCTCACTTGGTCTTCTATGTGCATTCAATCCCCTGAGAGGAATAAAATGCAGTTAGCTGTTTATCATTTATAGCCTTGTATGGAGAAGTTGATCAGAGTTTGTTAAGTACTTACAAAATCACGCATCTAACAAGAGTGGCATCGAGCATGTTGAAGTTGAAGAAGAGATTTAAGTCCTCGAAACTCACAATGATGGAACCATCATCGTGTCAGAAATGATCTCCGTTGTAGTGGACTAGCAAATGGTGATGACCTTCTGACATTTGATCCATGCAATATTCATGTAACTCGGGAAAACTGGAGCTGCACTCATCAAAGTATTCGCCAACAAGAAATGGATGGCCATGGACGTAATTGCGTGCTTCAAGTATGCCTGCTTTATTTTTAGCAAGAAACAAATGTACTTCTTCATCACCCATGGCATCAGAAATAATATTACTCCCTGATTCGAACAATCTGTTGTTAATTTGGTTCTGGGCGATCGGTGCTTTAAGTAAGTGGCAATCATTCTCTTTCCTCTTCACTCTCCCGCTATGCTTCCTCGTGGTCGTGGGTGTAGCCTTTTTGGCCACTTCCTTCTTGGTACTTGAAGCATTTCTGGCAGAGCATCTGGTTGCCTGCACGGTAGACTGCCGAGTAGACGGAGAAGCTTCGACGGACTACTTAGAAGATGGTTTATATATGCCGGACCGCTGAGCTGGCGGTGCTGTTGTGACAGAATGTTGGGCTGTAGGAGCAGGGGCATCGGACTGCTGACCATGCGTTGATGCTATGTCGGGTTTCTGCATAGGTGGTGCCAACTTGTCGGTGTGCTAAGGAGGTCGTGCCAACATGTTGGTTTGCTAAGCAGGAAGTGCTAACACATTGGTATGTTGATCACACGCCTGCAGACCGATAGACTGATGAGCAGTCGGTTCTGGACCTACAGACTGCTTAGCAGGTGGTTCCGAAGCATCAGACTGCTTAGCAGTCTGTTCCACTATATTGGTTTGCTGAGCATGTGCTGCTACTGGGTCACCCCCCACTGCTTCAGTGGCCGGCATCTGAACCGGTGGTGCGTCATCAACAGTTGTAGGCCTTGCCACTAGCTGCTTGGGGTGGAGGATGACATGGCATGTACGCCACAAAGTCGGGCCGGCTGATCGCAGGTTGATCCATCAGCTCGCGAGAGCTGCTGTGGCAAAGAGAGTGTCACCATCTGAGGGGCGACAGTGCTTGCTCTTGGTGGGGCTTCAGGAATCTCATCGATGAACTCTTTCCTTTCGTGGGCACTAGATGTGATGTAATAGTGTTTCTCCCAAGGTCCTTTTCTCATTGAAGTCTCCTAGGACATTCTTCAGGGCAAATTCATTGAATCCAGGCTTTACTTCAGTCACGTAGCACTTCACACAGCCCGGCTTCAATGGCACATTGTCCAAGAAGAGGCCATCTTCCAAGAAGGGTGGGAAAACCCAGGCTGTTGCACATTTTAATGTACCTTCATAATGTGTAAGCATGCCCTTCAGTCTGTCTTTCATTCCAGATATAGCATCATCACGGGCAGCTGCAGTCTCAGTGTCGCTGGGGACAGCTGATGCACAACTACTCTTGTGAAGTGTTGTCGCGCAATAAGCAGCATCATCCATGCCCGCCTTCCCTCCCATCTGTTGGCTATTTGTCAGTGTTAGAGTCTTCTGCATCATCATTGACTCCTCAACATCCTTTTGAACAGCCGGATAAATCTCCTTCAACTTTTCAAACAATGCATTCTACTTCATTTCACTCCTCTCTTTTTCATGCTGAGCCTCTCTTCTTTGCTGAGTGTGAAAGCCCTCTTGTGTGGGACATTAAGACCTATACCCCTTGCACGGCTAGGGGGCTCTTTTGTGTCCAGAGCAATGAACAGAATGTCACATGGCCCTGAGTTCCTGTAGAACCTTCCAGGGATCTTCGAAGCCTCTACCATCACTTCATATAGTTTGGCGTCAAGTGCGTTTTCAAAGTAATAAGTTCCGTCATCACGCCTATTTCCACGTGCCCGCAAGTAGTCTCTGGCGCGGTTGCCCTTGATTTCCCTAAAGGCCGGATTCCCACCCGCCGCTACTGCTTCTTTGTCCTCCTGTTCCCATATCAGTTTCATGCCATAGTATCCTGCCACACCCATACGATGGGGGTGTATGTTCTTCTTCTGAAGTTTTGATTGCTTGAAACTCTTTGCAGCAAACTCTGGAGTTACCCTGGCCCTTTTGAATTCTGCCCAGTCCGCCCTTGTAATTTGGGGGTATGTAGGGATTGGGTCCTTGCCTTCACTCAAGTACTTCTTGTACAACACGTGCTTCCAATTTCTCCAAGCATCCCTAGCCTTCTTCAGTGTAGCGTGTTCCACCTGCATTCTCCACTGCTCTAGAACATTGAAGTGATCCATGATCTCCCGGACTATCCTTCGTCGTGTTCCTGTGTCATCCTTCCAAAACCTCGGCAGATTAATGTTGAGCCTTGCCCTACCAACAAATCCACACACACTCGTGAACCTCATGCGTGCTTTATCTGGTTTAGTTGGAGCCCAGGACTTTAAATCAATCTCGGTTACTTCATATACACCTTTAGGATGGTGTGTGGGCTTCCTTGGAGCATTCCTCCGTGTCCTGACCGAAAGGGTAATTGCTGCAGCTCTATCCCGTTCAAGACTACTTGATCCCTCACAATCTACTTAAGACCTAGGGTTGTCCGAATTAGATGAAGATAGATGGCCTAAATGAGTGATGTCGCTGCTACTCGGTCTACAAAGAACACATGTGAAACTCAGGAAAGGAGGATAAGCATAAAACTAACAACTTTGTATCAAGCTTTCTAAACATGCCATACAATAACTAAGAAGATGTACGGCTAATTCGTTAAGTTTGTGTGACTCGGGCGCCTACGATCTGTAAATAGGCAGTAACTTATTGGAAGAAATATAGCTTATATGTAGTAAGGAAGGTAGATAATGAGCATATATATGCTATCTGTTATTTATAGCCAATTTGGGAACATACGGTACAGAATTGGAAGAGGGGTTGCGCGGAAATATGCCTCATCGCGATGGAGAGCAGTAACTAACAGGCTTATTAATGCAAACCCGACCGGACCACAGGAGAGGCGAGGGTCAATGCATCGATATGCTCTAGGGTGGCTGGCGAGAAAACGAAGACGACGAGGCGTGGGCCACCGCATGTTGGGAACGTCAGTGGAGGTAGGCTGGACGCCGAAGAGCGGGCACACGGCCGGGGTGAGCACGAAGGCGCTGGAGAGGGTTCTCCTATGGATCTGGGGGAGGGGGCTGGCAATGGAGATTGGGTATACTAGTTGAGTGAAACATGGGAGCACGGTGGGGGTGTTGGCGGCCTAGGTGAAAAGGGTGAAAAATATCCCCGGTCGCCGCGTGCGCGGAAAGGCCTTTGCAAACGGTTTCCTCTAAGCGCTCGTGTGCACAAACAGAATAATTTCGTTTGAAATGAAGACGTGAGTTCATCGTTTCGCCTCTAAATTTTTACACGTAAACCAATCACAATTTTACCACGGGTTTGATTTGCTGGTGCATTTCAGGTCTCGTGTGCTATATGTTAGACATTTTTTGGCATTTACCGTGCATGTTGGCATAGAAATCAATTCCTAGCCAGACTGCATTTCCTGTCGAAAGGGGTGAGGATTGTCGTTCGATCTAGGAGCATCCAACGGTGCAGATGTACGATCCGTGAGGTTTGGGTTCTGGCCAATCAGAATGCACGACTCAGAGCATGCACGCAGCGAGGGGGGCATGGGCCACGGTTTGGTAGGCACACGGCTTTCGTTTGTGAACCATGTGCTATTTGAAAACATTTTTGGGGAGGGGCTATTCGAAAACATGTACATGTGTTGTCGATAGGGATGAGGATCGGCGTTCGATCAAGGAGAATCCAATGGTGCAGACGTACGATCCGTGGGGTTTGGTTTCAGGCCAATCAAAATGCACAACTCAGATCGCGCGTGTGGCAGAGGGGTGGGGGCTGCATCGGCCACGATTTAGTGGAAACACGTCTTTTGTGAGTGAACCGTGTGCTCTTTGAAAACATTTACATTACCTAACATCATATTTTTGTTCGAATGAAAACATGAGTTCATCGTTTTGCCTCCAATTTTTTTCCACGGTAAGAAATCATGAGTATAGTGGAGAGTGCCATATACTAGTATCATGAATAATACAGTACATATGATACTAGTGTATGATACTACCTTTAATTAATTATAGCGCATGGTATAATACCTAGAGTATAGTATCATATATAGATCATATTTATTGCCATGCATGACACAAATTAGCATTGCATTTAACATGATACGGTATCATAGAGTAGTACTAGCTCCTTCTGTAAACTAATATATATAAGAGCGTTTAGATTACTAAATAGTGACCTAAATGCTCTTATATTAGTTTATGGAGGGAGTATATATCATAGATGACCGTATTTATGAATTGAGCCCTATAAGGCTGGTTGTAATGGGGAGTATTATATATATACTAGTAGTATCATGCATGCATATATATGATAGTGTAGCTAGGATACTACTTCCGTAATGCATAGTATCATAAGTTAACATCTTAGGTTGCCTTACTAATTTTCATGCATCACACAAAGTAGTAGTACAACATTTAATATGACACGGTATCATGATATGATACCACATCCTCTCTTGTGTGCCACATCATCTAGAAAGTCTAGTTGGCATGCATGATACCTCTTATGATAATACCATTACAACCAGCCTAAACCGGAAAGGAGGGAGTATGAGACTAGCCACAATGGAGAGTAGTACACTAGTAACATACACATATCTCTAGACTATATATGTTACTACCTTCATAGTGGGTAGTAACATAAGTACAGTGCCATGCAATGCTTCATTTCTTAGGTTACAGACTCATATTGCATTGGGACATGTGATGCTACAGTAACTAGCTAAGTTACTGAAACTATCTCTCTGCTCATTAACTTATTGACTCATAAGCAAGTTGGCTGAGTTGGAGTCGGTGTTACTGCTGAAGTTACTCCCACTATGGCTAGTCTGATACTAGCTAGTCGTCTATGATATACTAGCTACCTCACTAAGAGCATGCATGGTTAATAATACATCCAAGGGTCGGCTATAAGAAGTTGCCATGTCATATACAGCCAACCTCTTAGCGGGCATGTACAACAATAAGTTTCATATACGTACTAGTTTATCAATAGTTGGCCCACCTTACATCCTCACAAAGTGTCTTGGGTCTCGTGTTGCAGCTAGCTCTACTAACCAAGAGCCCACTTCTCTTCTCTTTCCTCCAACTAATAAGCACATATATATTATTCTATTCCTTATAGCCAGACTACCCACGGTGGGAGTAACATAGGTAGTAACATCACACATATCTAGATAAAATAGATGATGTGGCAGGCAATAAATGAAGAAATGGAGGAAAGTGGATATGTGTGATGTTACTTCCTATGTTACTCCCACTGTGGGTATAGTCTTACTATAGTATGAGACTACCCACAATGGGAGTAACATAGGTAGTAACATCACACATATGTAGATAAATTAAGTAGGTGATGTGGAAAGCAATAAATGAAGAAAGAGAGGAAAGTAGTAACATAGCTAATTACTAGTAGAATGAGCAACATCACATGTACTCCCTCCGTTCCAAAATACTTGACTTCCATTTGTCCAAAAATATATAATAAAACATGTCTAGATACATCTATACTTTGACAAATGGAAGGCATGTATTATGGAACGGAGGGAGTACATATCAATGAATGAAGTGTTGCATGTTACCACACATATATGTTACCCCCCACTATAGAGGTAGTAACATAGACTAGTAACACATGGGCATGTTACTAATCTATGTTACTACCCATTGTGGCTAGTCTGAGTAACATCACACATCTCAAGGCAAGATGAGTCTATAGCCTAATAAATGAAGTGTTGCGTGTTACTACACATATGTTACTCCCCACTATAGATGTAGTAACATAGACTAGTAACATTCTATGTTACTACCCATTATCGCTAGTCTTATGTCACTCTATTGTGTACTTACTTGCTCTAATGCATAGTATCATAGAGTAGCTAGTATCATATGTAGTACTTTATTTATATTGTCATGCATGACACATAGTAGCATAATATTTATTATGATATAGTTTCATGATATGATAAACATAGTAGCATAACATTTATATTCAGGTATCGTTAGCTATATTTAAGACATCTTTTGAGATTAACGTGCATTTTTTGAATAAAAATAAAATTACAATCGGAACTGCATGTGATGTCGAAAGGGGTGAGGATTACCGTTCGATCTGGGAGATCCAACAGTGCAGACGTACGATCCGTGGGGTTTGGGTTCTGGCCAATCAGAAAGCACGACTCAGATCGTGGGCGGGGTGGCGGGGTTTGGTCGGCACACAGCTTTCATCAACGAACCGTGTGCTATTCGCAAACCAGATTGCATATTTTTGTTCACACATACTGTAGTGAGATCGATTGAGTGTGCTACCTCTATGATATAATAATAATAATAATAACAATAATAATAACAAAAAACAGTTCATATTCATTTCCTGAGCTAACAACATATCAAGGTCAACATATTAATGGTTCTTACATCAAAAGAAAACCGGGCATAACTCACAAATTCAGTACACACGACAGTTCTAAATTGAACGAATTAACTTGTAGGATAGGCATAAATACTAGTCTTACTACTTAATTCCCATGTACATGGGGGAACTGGGATCATTAAGTTGACCCGGAATGAACTTGGGGTTTTTGATGATTTTACGCTTCTTTGTTGCACTGGTGCGCGATCCCTTGGCTGGCAACTCATCAAATTCATCGTACTCGTCCTGATCGGCAACATCGTCAACACCCATTACCCTTGTCTTCCAATGCATCACTAAATGGCCGTTCTTATGCAAGGGGTCTTCCACAAAGAAAATCTGGGTAGCATCGCTGGCAAGAATGAATGGGTCCGCGTGTTATGCCATCGTTGTCCTGTTAACACAGGTCTTTCCTATACTCATCAATCCTTACGTGACCAAGAGGGATCCATGCGCACCTGAATAATGCCACCTTAACTTTCACATAGTCAAGCTCCCAAATCTCTTTGATGGTTCCATAGTATACCCTTTTATCAGCTTCATTTACAATCATGCATTCTACTCGAACAGAGCTGTTCAGATATGAGGTCTTCTTATCACGTTCCTTAGTGTAGAATGTGTATACGTTTATGTCATATGCTTGGTACGTCAATACCGTAGGTGATGGATTTTGTACCAACCACGTAGCAATGTCATAGATGGATCATTGTGCCAAACGATTCTTCAGCCATTCGGCATACTTCTTAGTGTGCTCCTTCATCTCCACTTCTGATGAAGGAACCATTGGTAAGAAGATTTGGTGTATCTGCGCCAAGTGTCCTTCGGCATAAGTGATGAGAACTGGCCTGTTAAGCAGTACCGTCAAATGGGCTTTCTCTGCCAATTCTCCGGGTGCAGCCATTTGCATGCTAGTAAGGACCGGCTTACCTTTCAGCCATCCCTCATGGCAAGAGAGGGGCAAACCTATAGGTCTTTGTTTCATGTATTCGGTGCAAAACTCAACCACCTCCTCCACGGTATAACCTTGTAGGATGCTTGCCTCTGGGTGGTTTTGGTTTCGACAAAAGTGCTTCAGTATGCCCATGAACCGCTCGAAGGGATACATGTTGCGAAGAAACACAGGACCACAATACTTGATCTCATCGACAAGGTGCACGGTGAGATGGACCATGACATCAAAGAATGACGGTGGGAAAAACATTTAACACCCACAATGCGGCTATATCTCCCACGTGTCGGGGCACGACTTAGAGGCATAGCCGCATGGTAGTTTGGTTGCCAGAGGGGTAATCGTCACACAAGCCCATGTACTGAATAAGAAAGGGATAAAGAGCTGGCTTACAATCACCACTTCACACAGTACATAAATAATTCATACATCATCCAAGTACACTCATAGACAGACTATGGCCAAATCCAACAAAAAGGAAGATAAACCCCAAATGTTAGATCCCCGATCGTCCCAACTAGGCTCCACTACTGATCATCAGGAAATGAAATGTAGTAACGACCCAGATCCTCGTCGAACTCCCACTTGAGTTCGGTAGCCTCACCTGCACTGGTATTCTCGGCACCTGCAACTGTTT
The DNA here is from genome assembly GCF_002162155.2 of Triticum dicoccoides. NCBI lineage: Eukaryota > Viridiplantae > Streptophyta > Magnoliopsida > Poales > Poaceae > Triticum > Triticum dicoccoides. The sequence goes on from NC_041380.1 coordinate 435,039,591, forward strand.
GGAAGTATCCGTGAGTCACGAGGAGTCAGCAATCTCACACCCGTGAGATCAAGACTATTTAAGCTTATGGGTAGGAGAAGGTAGTGAGGTGGAGCTACATCAAGCACTAAGCATATATGGTGGCTAACATACGCAAATAAGGGCGAGAAGAGAAGCAACGCAACGGTCGATAAGCTTGAAGTGATCAAGAAGTGATCCTGAAACTACTTACATTCAAGCATAACACAAGACCGTTTTCACTTCCCGGACTTCGCTGAAAATAGACCATCACGGCTACACACGCGGTTGATGCATTTTAATTAAGTCAAGTCTCAAGTTCTCTACAACCGGATATTAACAAATTCCCATCTGCCACATAACCGCGGGCACAGCTCTCGAAAGTTTATACCCTGCAGGGGTGTCCCAACTTAGCCCATCACAAGTTCTCATGGTGAGCGAAGGATATTCGTTCTCCCAGAAAGACCCGATCAGTCTGGGAATCTTGGTTACAATACATTTCGACAATGGTGAAACAAGACCAGCAAAGCCGCCCGAATGTGCCGACAAATCCTGATAGGAGTCGCACGTATCTCGTTCTCAGGGCACACCGTATGAACACTATGTACGACAACCGAAGATACCCCAAGTTCCCTAGGGGCGGCACCACAAGTGGCTCTGTTTTGGACCAACACTCAGAGGAGCACTGGCCCGAGGGTTTAAAATAAAGATGACCCTTGAGTCCGTGGAACCCAAGGGAAAAGGCTTAGGTGGAAAATGGTAAAACCAAGGTTGGGCCTTGGTGGAGGAGTTTTATTCAAGGCGAACTGTCAAGGGGTTCCCATAATACCCAACCGCGTAAGGAATGCAAAATCAAGGAACATAACACTGGTATGACGGAAACTAGGGCGGCAAGAGTGGAACAAAACACCAGGCAAAAGGCCGAGCCTTCCACCCTTTACCAAGTATATAGATGCATTAATTTAAATACGAGATGTTATGATATCCCAACATATCCATGTTCCAACATGGAACAAACTTCAGCTTCGCCTGCAACGAGCAACGCTATAAGAGGGGCTGAGCAGATGCGGGAACATAGCCAAACAACGGTTTGCTAGGAAGGTGGGTTAGAGGCTTGACATGGCAACACGGGAGGCATGATATAACAAGTGGTAGGTAGCGCTACATAGTGATAGAACGAACAACTAGCAAGCAAAGATAGAAGTGAATTTGAGGGTATGGTCATCTTGCCTGCAAAGTTCTCAGAGTTGTCGAAAGTTTGATCCTCATTAGCATACTCAACAGGTTCCTCATTTGCGTACTCGTCTCCCGGCTCTACCCAATGCAAGAACACAAGCAATGGAACAACAATCAATCACAGTGCAATGCACAAGCAACATGATGCAATACATGGCATGATATGCAAGATATGATATGCAATGCATCTGCATGCTCCAAAAGGAAAAGAATGATCAAGGCATCAACTTGGAAAACCAAGTATGCTGCTGGAAAGATGAGATGATTTCAGTTGAAATCGATATAAGGATCACCGGAAACGGATGCACGGTTAGCAAATGGCAAGCAAAATAAGAATGATGCCAAACTGCGATTAACAACATGATACCACTTAGAATGCAACAAGAAACTAAGCTACTGCACTCCAACATAGCAACAAATCATATGTTAGTGGTTTACAGGAGATGCTTGACAAAACATTAACACTGAGCTACGGCTAAAACACACTAGAACAGGTTCAAACAAGCATGGCAAAAGTGCAAAAGATATCAGTTTCACAGACTTAGTGAAAATACTAACATGTCAAAAACAACATCAAGAAGCACTGTTTAGAGCAAGCAAACAACATGCTACAGGAACATATCATGGCAAATAAAGGCATGGCCTGATTCTACTAAATGCATAGAATAAAAGTCCTGTACTGAACATTAGCCAAAAAGGCACAAAAATACGATGGCACCTATGTAAACATAGAAAGTTTTATTAACAGTTTCAGACTTGGAAGAAAAACAGAGCATGGCATAAACAGATTCATGGTAGCAACTTTGCGAGCTCATGCCACTCACCACGAAGCATTTCTTGACAACATAAGCATACCAATAGCAAGATGACATGTTCAAGAAGCTAACCATGGCAAGAGCAAGTTAATAGGATAAATGGATCACTAGCAACAACCATGGCAAAATTGATTAAGATGTTAACAATCTACCAGGAATAATTTATAGCGAACGTAGAGCAAGAAAATGACATACTAGAGCACTCCATAATTTCAACCAGGGGCATGAATGGATAGATCATAACTACATGTTCAAAACATCCTAACTGAAGTATCTCAAAAATAAGCATGGATCTCATGGTAGCATAAAGTTTACATGGCATCAAAATAACAGCAGGAAAAGTACTTTGCAAAATCTTAAGTCCCTGAAAACCACAACAACATGGAGCCTAGTTTGCATGATTGTGCTAGTCACCACATTGATCACAAAAATACAAGACTTGCACCCCTGTAAAGATTGCATGATGTAGTGCAAAACACATGTAGACCTCATGCTCATAGAATGCACACATCAAATGCAACAAAAATGACAAATCACCATGATCTGATAAGTACCAGTAGTTAACATTTAATAGCACTCTTACAACAATGAAAATGGCATCATAATGGACAGTAACATGCATGGAAATGCTGCTAACGTGAAGAGCTCAACGAGACGAACATTTTGACATATCATATGCATGATTTGGAGACACAATCATGGAGATATAGCATATGAAAGAGGGCATCATGATGTAAGGGATTAGGACTTACGAAAAAAATTAGTGTCAGACGATGGATACTAAATGCCGCATAGGGCGCGGGATAGAGGCTGGTGCTCATCCTAGGCCACTTGGGCCGGCTCGGTGACATGGGATGGAGAGGTCGTAGTAGGCTGGGCCGATGTGGTGATGAGTTGTGGCCCACGTGGCCTGCAAGGGGCCCACGCGGGCGAGCGAGGCGGGCGGTGCACCAGTCGTTGTCCTCCCCGACGGGAGCGGCAGAAGGCCGATGCGGCACCGACGATGGAGGGCATCGGGGAGTGCGGGATGATACGTCTCCAACGTATCTATAATTTTTTATTGCTCCATGCTATATTATCTACTGTTTTGGACTATATTGGGCTTTATTTTGCACTTTTATATTATTTTTGGGACTAACCTATTAACCGGAGGCCCAGCCCACAATTGTTGTTTTTTTGCCTATTTCAGTGTTTCGGATAAACAGAATATCAAACGGAGTCCAAACGGAATAAAATCTTCAGAAATGTGATTTTCTCACTGAACGTGATCCAGGAGACTAGGACCATACTGCAAGGGATCAAAGAGGAGGTCACGAGTGTGGGGGGTGCGCCCCCCCTAGGGCGCGCCCCCTGCCTCATGGGCCCCTCGGTGCTCCACCGACGTACTCATTCCTCCTATATATACACACGTACCCCCAAATGATCAGATGAGGAGCCAAAAATCAAATTCCACCGCCGCAACTTTCTGTATCCACGAGATCCCATCTTGGGGCCTGTTCCGGAGCTCCGCCGGAAGAGGCCCGTCATCATGGAGGGCTTCTACATCATCCTAGCCCCTCCGATTAAGTGTGAGTAGTTTACCTCAGACCTTCAGGTCCATAGTTAGTAGCTAGATGGCTTCTTCTCTCTCTTTGAATCTCAATACAAAGTTCTCCCCCTCTCTTGTGGAGATCTATTTGATGTAATCTTCTTTTTGTGGTGTGTTTGTTGAGACCGATGAATTGTGGGTTTATGAACAAGTCTATCTATGAATAATACTTGAATCTTCTCTGAATTCTTTTATGTATGATTGGTTATCTTTGCAAGTCTCTCCGAATTATCCGTTTGGTTTGGCCAACTAGATTGGTAGTTCTTGCCATGGGAGAAGTGCTTAGCTTTGGGTTCGATCTTGCGGTGTCCTTACCCAGTGACAGAAGGGGTAGCAAGGCACGTATTGTATCGTTGCCAATGAGGATAACAAGATGTGGTTTATTTCATATTGCATGAATTTATGTCTCTACATCATGTCATCTTGCTTAAGGCGTTACTCTGTTTTTAACTTAATACTCTAGATGCATGCTGGATAGAGGTCGATGAGTGGAGTAATAGTAGTAGATGCAGAATCGTTTCGATCTACTTGTCACGGGCGTGATGCCTATATACATGATCATGCCTAGATATTCTCATAATTATCCTCAATTCTATCAATTGCTCAACAGTAATTTGTTCACCCACCGTAGAATACTTATGCTCTTGAGAGAAGCCACTAGTGAAACCTATGGCCCCCGGGTCTATTCTCATCATATCAATCTCCAACACTTTTATATTGTTTTTCTATTTACTTTGCTTTTACTTTCTACTTTGCATCTTTATATAAAAAATACCAAGAATATTCTATCTATCAGATCTCACTCTCGTAAGTGATCGTGAAGGGCTTGACAACCCCTAATCGCGTTGGTTGCGAGTAGCTATCGCTTTGTGCAGGTACGAGCGACTTGAGTGTGGGCTCCTACTGGATTGATACCTTGGTTATCAAAAACTAAGGGAAATACTTACGCTACTCTACTGCATCATCCCTTCCTCTTCGGGGAAAACCACCGCAAGCTCAAGACGTAGAAAGAAGGATTTCTGGCACTGTTGCCGGGGAGTCTACGCAAAAAGTCAACATACCAAGTACCCATCACAATCCCTATCTCCCGCATTACATTATTTGCCATTTGCCTCTCGTTTTCCTCTCCCCCAATTCACCCTTGCCGTTTTATTCGCCCTTTCTCTCTATCCTCCCTCTCTATTTTCCTCTTTTTGCCCGTTTGCTTTTGTTTGATCATGTGTTAGATTGCTTGTTTGTCGCGATGGCTCAAGATGCTACTAAATTGTGTGACTTCACCAATACCAATAATAATGATTTCCTTAGCACTCCGATTGCTCCTCTTACCGATGCTGAATCTTGTGAAATTAATACTGCTTTGTTGAATCTTGTTATGAAAGATCAATTCGGCGGCCTTCCTAGTGAAGATACCGCTACTCATCTGAAAAGCTTCGTTGATCTATGTGATATGCAAAAGAAAAAAGATGGCAATAACGATGTTGTTAAATTGAAGCTATTTCCTTTTTTGCTTAGAGATCGTGCTAAAGCTTGGTTTTGTCTTTGCCTAAGAATAGTATTGATTCATGTAACAAGTGCAAGGATGCTTTTATCTCTAAGTATTTTCCTCCCGCTAAGATCATCTCTCTTAGAAACGATATAATGAACTTTAAATAACTTGATCATGAACATGTTGCACAAGCTTGGGAGAGAATGAAATTAATGATACGTAATTGCCCTACTCATGGTTTGAATTTGTGGATGATTATACAGAATTTTTATGCCGGATTGAATTTTGCTTCTAGAAATCTTTTAGAGTCAGCCGCAGGAGGCACTTTTATGGAAATCACTTTAGGAGATGCTACAAAACTCCTAGATAATATTATGGTTAATTGTTCTCAATGGCATACTGAAAGAACTTCTAATAAAAAAGTGCATGTGATAGAAGAAATTAATGTGTTCGGTGGAAAGATGGATGAACTCATGAAATTATTTGCTACTAATAGTGTTTCTCCTGATCCTAATTATATGCCTTTGTCTACTTTGATTTAGAATAACAATGAATCTATGGATGTGAATTTTGTTGGTAGGAATAATTTTGGTAACAACGATTACAGTGGGAATTTTAATCCTAGGCCATATCCTAGTAATCCTTCTAATAATTATGGGAATTCCTACAACAACTCTTATGGGAATTATAATAATATGCCCTCTGATTTTGAATCTAATATTAAAGAATTTATTTCTTCGCAAAAGAATTTTAATGCTATGATTGAAGAAAAATTGTTTAAGATTGATGATTTGGCTAGGAACGTTGATAGAATTGCTCTTGATGTTCATGCTTTGAAACTTAGATCTATTCCACCTAAGCATGATATCAATGAGTCTCTTAAATCCATGAGAATGTCAATTGATGAGTGTAAGGAAAGAACCGCTAGGATGCGTGCTTCCAAAGATGCCTTTATTAAAGCGTGTTCTTCGAATTCTTATGAAAATCAAGATGAAGATCTAAAAGTTATTGATGTGTCTCCAATTAAATCTATATTTTTCAATATGAATCTTGATGAAACTGAATATGATCTTCATTTACCTAGAAGGCGTTCTAAAAATTCGGAGTGTTTAGATCTTAATGATGAAATGGATGAAAGCGTGATTGAAAGAAATAAAAATCTAGATGTTGCTAAACCCACTATATTGGATTTCAAGGAATTTAATTATGAAAACTGCTCTTTGATTGATTGTATTTCCTTATTACAATCCGTGCTAAATTCTCCACATGCTTATAGTCGAAATAAAGCCTTCACCGAACATATTGTTGATGCCTTGATGCAATCTTATGAAGAAAAACTTGAGTTGAAAGTTTCTATCCCAAGAAAACTCTATGATGAGTGGGAACCAACTATTAAAATTAAAATTGAAGATCATGAGTTTTATGCTTTGCGTGATTTGGGTGCTAGTGTCTCTATTATTCCCAAGACTTTGTGTGATTTACTAGATGTTTGTAATTTTGATGATTGCTCTCTAAACTTGCATCTTGCAGATTCCACTATTATTAAACCTATGGGAAGAATTAATGATGTTCTTATTGTTGCAAATAGGAATTATGTTCCCGTAGATTTCATTGTTCTTGATATAGATTGCAATCCTTCTTGCCCTATTATTCTTGGTAGACCTTTCCTTAGAACGGTTGGTGCGATTATTGATATGAAGGAAGGGAATATTAGATTTCAATTTCCATTAAAAAAGGGCATGGAACACTTTCCAAGAAAGAAAATAAAATTACCATATGAAACTATCAAGGGAGCCACTTATGGATTGCCTACCAAAGATGGCAATACCTAGATCTATCCTCGCTTGTTATGCCTAGCTAGGGGCGCTAAACGATAGCGCTTGTTGGGAGGCAACCCAATTTTATTTTTATTACTTGATTTTTTTCTCCTGTTTAGTAATAAATAAAATATTTAGACTCTGTTTTGGTTGTGTTTTTTGCGTTTAATTAGTGTTTGTGGCAAGTAGAACCGTTGGGAAGACTTGGGGAAAGTTTTGTTGAACTTGCTGTAAAAAACAGAAACTTTAGCGCTCACGAGAACTACTGTCATTTTTATTTGAAGCGTGATATTTAGTTAATTCTTTTTGTAGATAATTAATACATAAATTACTCACGTCCATCAATTTATTTTAGAATTTTTCGGGTTCCAGATCTTGTGCTAGCTACATATTACTACAGACTGTTCTGTTTTTGACAGATTCTGTTTTTCATGTGTTGTTTGCTTATTTTGATGAATCTATGGCTAGTAAAATAGTTTATAATCCATAGAGAAGTTGGAATACAGTAGGTTTAACACCAATATAAACAAATAATGAGTTCATTACAATACCTTGAAGTGGTGTTTTGTTTTCTTTCGCTAACGGAGCTCACGAGTTTTCTATTTTGAGTTTTGTGTTGTGAAGTTTTCAAGTTTTGGGAGAATTCTTTTGATGGATCATGGAACAAGGAGTGGCAAGAGCCTAAGCATGGGGATGCCCATGGAACCCCCAAGATAATCCAAGGACACCAAAAATTCAAAGCTTGGGGATGCCCCGGAAGGCATCCCCTCTTTCGTCCACTTCCATCGGTAATTTACTTGGAAGCTATATTTTTATTCACCAACATGATATGTGTTTTGCTTGGAGCGTCTTGTATTATTTGTGTATTTGTTTGTTAGTATGCCACAATCATCCTTTCTATACACACCTTTTGAGAGAGCCATACATGAATTAAAATTTGATAGAATACTCTATGTGCTTCACTTATATCCTTTGAGCTAGATAATTTTGCTCTATGTGCTTCACTTATATCTTTTGAGCTAGATAATTTGGCTCTATGTGCTTCACTTATATCTTTTGAGCTAGATAATTTTGCTCTATGTACTTCACTTAGATCTTTTAGAGCAAGTTAGTGGATTCGTTTTAAAGAAACTATTCATCTCTCATGCTTCACTTAAATTAATTTGAGAGTCTCTTAATAGCATGGTAATTTGCCTAATAATAATATGCTTGGTAATCAAGATTTGTGAAACTTTCTTTTGAGTGTGTCGAATACTAAGAAAAGATTGAAGCATGATTATTGTTTTGATATATGGAGGTGATAATACTAAAGTCATGCTAGTTGAGTAGTTGTGAATATAAAGAATACCTGTGTTAAAGATTGTGATTCCCGTAGCATGCACGTATGGTGAACCGTTATGTGATGAAGTCGGAGCATGATTTATTTATTGATTGTCTTCCTTATGAGTGGCCATTGGGGACGAGCGATGGTCTTTTCCTACCAATCTATCCCCCTAGGAGCATGCGCGTAATACTTTTCTTTGATAACTTCTAAATTTTTGCAATAAGTATATGAGTTCTTTATGACTAATGTTGAGTCCACGGATTATACGCACTCTCACCCTTCCACCCTTGCTAGCCTCTCTAATACCGCGCAACTTTCGCCGGTATCATACACCTACCATATACCTTCCTCAAAACAGCCACCATACCTACATATTATGGCATTTCCATAGCCATTCCGAGATATATTGCCATGCAACTTTCCACCATCTAGTTCATCATGACACACCCATCATTGTCATATTGCTTAGCATGATCACGTAGTTGACATAGTATTTGTGGCAAAGCCACCATTCATAATTCTTTCATACTTGTCACTCGTGATTCATTGCATATCCCGGTACACCGCCGGAAGCATTCATATAGACTCATACTTTGTTTTAGTATCGAGTTGTAATCATTGAGTTGTACATAAATAGAAGTGGGTGATCATCATTCAATCGAGTATTGTCCCAAATAAAAAAAAGAGAAAGGCTAAAGAAAAAAAGAAGGCCCAAAAAAATAATAAATAAATAAATAAGGGGCAATGCTACTATCCTTTTTCCACACTTGTGCTTCAAAGTATCACCATGATATAGCGAGTCTCATATATTTTTCTTCAAAGTAGCACCATGTTCTTCATATAGAGAGTCTCATATGTTGTCATTTTCATATACTAGTGGGAATTTTACATTATAGAACTTGGCTTGTATATTCCAATGATGGGCTTCCTCAAATTGCCCTAGGTCTTCGTGAGCAAGCAAGTTGGATGCACACCCAATAGTTTCTTTTGTTGAGCTTTCATACATTTATAGCTCTAGTTCATCCATTGCATGGCAATCCCTACTCACTCACATTGATATCTATTGATGGGCATCTCCATAGCCCGTTGATACGCCTAGTTGATGTGATACTATCTTCTCCTTTTTGTCTTCTCCACAACCACCATTCTATTCCACCTATAGTGCTATATCCATGTCTCACACTCATGTATTGCGTGAAGATTGAAAAAGTTAGAGTATGAAACAATTGCTTGGCTTGTCATCGGGGTTGTGCATGATTTAAATAATTTGTGTGGGGAAGATGGAGCATAGCCAGACTATATGATTTTGTATGGATAACTTTCTTTGGCCATGTTATTTTGAGAAGACATAATTTCTTTGTTAGTATGCTTGAAGTATTATTATTTTCTATGTCAATATAAAATTTTGTCTTCAATCTTTCTAATCTGAATATTCATACCACAATTAAGAAGATTTACATTGAAATTATGCCAAGTAGCACTCCGCATAAAAAATTCTCTTTTTATCATTTACCTACTCAAGGACGAGCAGGAATTAAGCTTGGGGATGCCTGATACGTCTCCAACGTATCTATAATTTTTGATTGCTCCATGCTATATTATCTACTGTTTTGGACTATATTGGGCTTTATTTTCCACTTTTATATTATTTTTGGGACTAACCTATAAACCGGAGGCCCAACCCAGAATTGCTATTTTTTTTGCCTATTTCAGTGTTTCGGATAAACAGAATATCAAACGGAGTCCAAACGGAATAAAATCTTCGGAAACGTGATTTTCTCACCGAACGTGATCTAGGAGACTTGGACCCTACTGCAAGTAATCAAAGAGGAGGTCACGAGGGTGGGCCCCCCCTAGGGCGCTCCCCCTGCCTCGTGGGCCCCTCGGTGCTCCACCTATGTACTCCTTCCTCCTATATATACACACGTACCCCCAAACGATCAGATGAGGAGCCAAAAACCTAATTCCACCGCCGCAACTTTCTGTATCCACGAGATCCCATCTTGGGGCATGTTCTAGAGCTCCGCCGGAAGAGGTCTGTCAACACGGAGGGCTTCTACATCATCCTAGCCCCTCCGATGAAGTGTGAGTAGTTTACCTCAGACCTTCGGGTCCATAGTTAGTAGCTAGATGGCTTCTTCTCTCTCTTTGAATCTCAATACAAAGTTCTCCCCCTCTTGTGGAGATCTATTCGATGTAATCTTCTTTTTGTGGTGTGTTTGTTGAGACCTATGAATTGTGGGTTTATGATCAAGTCTATCTATGAATAATATTTGAATATTCTCTGAATTCTTTTATGTATGATTGGTTATCTTTGCAAGTCTCTTCGAATTATCCGTTTGGTTTGGCCAACTAGATTGGTAGTTCTTGCCATGCGAGAAGTGCTTAGCTTTGGGTTCGATCTTGCGGTGTCCTTACCGAGTGACAGAAGGGGCAGCAAGGCACGTATTGTTTCGTTGCCATCGAGGATAACAAGATGTGGTTTATTTCATATTGCATGAATTTATCTCTCTACATCATGTCATCTTGCTTAAGGCGTTACTCTGTTTTAACTTAATACTCTAGATGCATGCTGGATAGCGGTTGATGAGTGGAGTAATAGTAGTAGATGCAGAATCGTTTCGATCTACTTGTCACGGGCGTGATGCCTATATACATGATCATGCCTAGATATTCTCATAATTATGCTAAATTCTATCAATTGCTCAACAGTAATTTGTTCACCCACCGTAGAATACTTAAGCTCTTGAGAGAAGCCACTAGTGAAACCTATGTATGGCCCCCGGGTCTATTCTCATCATATCAATCTCCAACACTTTTATATTGTTTTTCTATTTACTTTGCTTTTACTTTCTACTTTGCATCTTTATATAAAAAATACCAAAAATATTCTATCTATCAGATCTCACTCTCGTAAGTGACCATGAAGGGCTTGACAACCCCTAATCGCGTTGGTTGCGAGTAGCTATCGCTTTGTGCAGGTATGAGCGACTTGAGCGTGGGCTCCGACTGGATTGATACCTTGGTTCTCAAAAACTGAGGGAAATACTTACGCTACTCTGCTGCATCATCCCTTCCTCTTCGGGGAAAACCAATGCAAGCTCAAGACGTAGAAAGAAGGATTTCTGGTGCCGTTGCCGGGGAGTCTACGCAAAAAGTCAACATACTAAGTACCCATCACAATCCCTATCTCTCACATTACATTATTTGCCATTTGCCTCTCATTTTCCTCTCCCCCCAATTCACCTGCCGTTTTATTCGCCCTTTCTCTCTATCCTCCCTCTCTATTTGCCTCTTTTGCCCGTTTGCTTTTCATTGCTCGTGTGTTAGATTGCTTGTTTGTCGCGATGGCTCAAGATGCTACTAAATTGTGTGACTTCACCAATACTAATAATAATTATTTCCTTAGCACTCCGATTGCTCCTCTTACCGATGCTGAATCTTGTGAAATTAATACTGCTTTGTTGAATCTTGTTATGAAAGATCAATTCGGCGGCCTTCCTAGTGAAGATGCCGCTACTCATCTGAATAGCTTCGTTGATCTATGTGATATGCAAAAGAAAAAAGATGTCAATAACGATGTCGTTAAATTGAAGCTATTTCCTTTTTCGCTTAGAGATCATGCTAAAGCTTGGTTTTTGTCTTTGCCTAATAATAGTATTGATTCATGGAACAAGTGCAAGGATGCTTTTATCTCTAAGTATTTTCCTCCCGCTAAGATCATCTTTCTTAGAAACGATATAATGAACTTTAAACAACTTGATCATGAACATGTTGCACAAGCTTGGGAGAGAATGAAATTAATGATACGTAATTGCCCTACTCATGGTTTGAATTTGTGGATGATTATACAGAATTTTTATGCCAGATTGAATTTTGCTTCTACAAATCTTTTAGATTCAGCCGCAGGAGGCACTTTTATGGAAATCACTTTAGGAGATGCTACTAAACTCCTAGGTAATATTATGGTTAATTATTCTCAATGGCATACTGAAAGAACTTCTAATAAAAAAGTGCATGCGATAGAAGAAATTAATGTGTTGAGTGGAAAGATGGATGAACTCATGAAATTATTTGCTACTAAGAGTGTTTCTTCTGATCCTAATGATATGCCTTTGTCTACTTTGATTGAGAATAAAAATGATTCTATGGATGTGAATTTTGTTGGTAGGAATAATTTTGGTAACAACGCTTATAGAGGGAATTTTAATCCTAGGCCATATCCTAGTAATCCTTCTAATAATTATGGGAATTCCTACAACAACTCTTATGGGAATTATAATAAGATGCCCTCTGATTTTGAATCTAATATTAAAGAATTTATTTCTTCGCAAAAGAATTTTAATGTGATGATTGAAGAAAAATTGCTTAAGATTGATGATTTGGCTAGGAACGTTGATAGAATTGCTCTTCATATTGATGCTTTGAAACTTAGATCTATTCCACCTAAGCATGATATCAATGAGTCTCTTAAAGACATGAGAATTTCAATTGATGAGTGTAAGGAAAGAACCTCTAGGATGCACGCTTCCAAAGATACCTTTATTAAAGCGTGTTCTTCCAATTCCTATGAAAATAAAGATGAAGATCTAAAAAGTTATTGATGTGTCTCCAATTAAATCTTTATTTTGCAACATGAATCTTGATGAAACTGAATATGATCTTCATTTAACTAGAAGGCGTTCTAAAAATTTGGAGTGTTTAGATCTTAATGATGAAATTGATGAAAGTGTGATTGAAAGAAATAAAAATATAGATGTTGCTAAACCCACTATATTGTATTTCAAGGAATTTAATTATGAAAATTGCTCTTTGATTGATTGTATTTCATTGTTACAATCCATGCTAAATTCTCCACATGCTTATAGTCGAAATAAAGCCTTCACCGAACATATTGTTGATGCCTTGATGCAATCTTATGAAGAAAAACTTGAGTTGAAAGTTTCTATCCCTAGAAAACTCTAAGATGAGAGGGAACCAACTATTAAAATTAAAATTAAAGATCATGAGTTTTATGCTTTGTGTGATTTGGGTGCTAGTGTTTCTATTATTCCCAAGACTTTGTGTGATTTACTAGATTTTCGTAATTTTGATGATTGCTCTCTAAACTTGCATCTTGCGGATTCCACTATTAAGAAACCTATGGGAAGAATTAATGATGTTAATATTGTTGCAAATAGGAATTATTTTCCCGTAGATTTCATTGTTCTTGATATAGATTGCAATCCTTCTTGCCCTATTATTCTTGGTAGACCTTTCCTTAGAACGGTTGGTGCGATTATTGATATGAAGGAAGGGAATATTAGGTTTCAATTTCCATTAAAAAAGGGCATGGAACACTTTCCAAGAAATAGAATAAAATTACCATATGAAACTATCATGAGAGCCACTTATGGATTGCCTACCAAAGATGGCAATACCTAGATCTATCCTCGCTTGTTATGCCTAGCTAGGGGCGTTAAACGGTAGCGCTTGTTGGGAGGCAACCCAATTTTATTTTTATTACTTGCTTTTTGCTACTGTTCAGTAATAAATAAATTATTTAGCCTCTGTTTAGGTTGTGTTTTTTGTGTTTAATTAGTGTTTGTGGCAAGTAGAACCGTTGGGAAGACTTGGGGAAAGTCTTGTTGAACTTGCTGTAAAAAAGAGAAACTTTAGCGCTCATGAGAACTTCTGTCATTTTTATTTGAAGAATGATATTTAGTTAATTATTTTTGCAGATGATTAATAGATAAATTCCTCACATCCAGAAATTTATTTTAGAACTTTTGGGGTTGCAGATATTGCGCTAGCTTCATATTACTACAGACTGTTCTGTTTTTGACAGATTCTGTTTTTTCGTGTGTTGTTTGCTTATTTTGATGAATCTATGGCTAGTAAAATAGTTTATAATCCATAGAGAAGTTGGAATACAGTAGGTTTAACACCAATATAAATAAAGAATGAGTTCATTACTGTACCTTGAAGTGGTCTTTTGTTTCTTTCGCTAACGGAGCTCACGAGTTTTCTATTTTGAGTTTTGTGTTGTGAAGTTTTCAAGTTTTGGGTGAATTCTTTTGATGGATCATGGAACAAGGAGTGGAAAGAGCCTAAGCTTGGGGATGCCAATGGCACCCCCAAGATAATCCAAGGACACGAAAAAGTCAAAGCTTGGGGATGCCCCGGAAGGCATCCCCTCTTTCGTCCACTTCCATCGGTAATTTACTTGGAGCTATATTTTTATTCACCAACATGATATGTGTTTTGCTTCGAGCGTCTTGTATTATTTGTGTCTTGGTTTGTTAGTATGCCACAATCTTCCTTGCTGTACACACCTTTTGAGAGAGCCATACATGAATTAAAATTTGATAGAATACTCTATGTGCTTCACTTATATCCTTTGAGCTAGATAATTTTGCTCTATGTGCTTCACTTATATCTTTTGAGCTAGATAACTTTGCTCTATGTGCTTCACTTATCTCTCTACATCATGTCATCGTTTCGATGAGTGGAGTAATAGTAGTAGATGCAGAATCATTTCGATCTACTTGTCACGGACGTGATTCCTATATACATGATCATGCCTAGATATTCTCATAATTATTCTCAATTCTATCAATTGCTCAACAGTAATTTGTTCGCCCACCGTAGAATACTTATGCTCTTGAGAGAAGCCACTAGTGAAACCTATGGCCCCCGGGTCTATTCTCATCATATCAATCTCCATCACTTTTATATTGTTTTGCTATTTACCTTGATTTTACTTTTTACTTTGCATCTTTATATCAAAAATACCAAAAATATTCTATCTATCAGATCTCACTCTCGTAAGTGACCGTGAAGGGCTTGACAATCCCTAATCGCGTTGGTTGCGAGTAACTATCGCTTTGTGCAGGTACGAGGGACTTGAGCGTGGGCTCCTACTGGATTGATACCTTGGTTGTCAAAAATGGAGGGAAATACTTACGCTACTCTGCTGCATCATCCCTTCCTCTTCAGGGAAAACCAACGCAAGCTCAA
Source organism: Triticum dicoccoides (assembly GCF_002162155.2). Taxonomy (NCBI): domain Eukaryota; kingdom Viridiplantae; phylum Streptophyta; class Magnoliopsida; order Poales; family Poaceae; genus Triticum; species Triticum dicoccoides. Next base: position 435,054,853 of record NC_041380.1, read on the forward strand.
GACGTAGCACGGGACCTGGCAGATCCACCGATCGGCATGGAAGAGGTCAGGGCGACCGGATCCGCGGACGGCAGGGCGAGGTAGGAGCACAGGGCGACGAGGAAGCAACTCCGGCGGGGCGGCGCCATGGCGGGGCAGCGAAGTAGGAGCGGGTTGCTGGTGATGAACGGCGAGGAAGGCGGCGGAGGGCATTGACCGGCGACGCAGTGGCGCGAGGAGACGGGGTCGAGGCGCTGGGCGGAGCAGCGGGCGGAGCAGTGGGTGGTGGTGGTGTTGCGCGACGGCGGAGCGGATGCCGAGGCGGCAGGCGGTGGCGACGAGAGGCCGACGAGGTCAGGCGGCGGAGAAGCGAGCGGCTCGGGCAACGGCTCAGGCCCGGCGCGGGCGTGGGTGGGCCGACCGTGGGCCTCGCGGGCTACGTGGGGAGAGGCGGCACGGGTCAGGTGGCGCGGGTGAGGTGGCGGCACCGGATTGGCTGCGGCGGCGGGGGTTACTGAGGTGGCAGCCTCCAGTTGGTCGGGGTGACATGTCCGGCGTAGACGGACTTGTCCGGCGACGCAAGGTGGAAGAAGACTAGGGTTTCATCCGGGATTTCAGGGAAGAGGGGCATTTATATAGGTAGAGGGAGGTAGGAATGTCCAAATGAGGTGCGGTTTTCGCCCACATGATCGTGATCCTACGGCAGAGAACACGGAGATGGTTTACATGGGACATTGGGCTGTTTTGGAAGGGTGTTGGGCTGCAACCCAAAAGAGGCTTTTGCAGTAACCCGGTTAACCGTTGGGGCATCAAACGACCTCCAAATGGAACGAAATTTGCACTACAAAAAAATACACTTCCGTGATGATACGTCACTAGTAGAAAACAGGGCTTTGGTCGAGGCCAGGTCAGCCCATTAGTCCCGGTTCAGTCCAGAACCGGGACCAATGGGGGCATTGGACACGGTTCGTGAGCCTAGGGGGCCGGTCGGGCCACGTGGGCCATTGGTCCCGGTTCATCTGAACCTTTTGGTCCCGGTTGGTGGGACGAACCGGGACCAATGGGCCTCGCTCCTAGCCCACCACCATTGGTCCCGGTTGGTGGCTTGAACCGGGACCAAAGGCTCCCCTTTAGTCTCGTTTCATGCCACCAACCGGGACCAATGAGGTGCCTATATATACCCCCTCGCGTAAGAGCAGAGCACACTGCTCTGTTTTTTTCTGGCCGAGGGAGAAAGGGCTTGGTGGTGCTCTAGCTCACCTCCTATGCACACAAGGTGTTCGATGGAATGCCCGATCCACACTACTTAAGCTTTCTCCTCTCCAAGCTCCATTTTCCACAATATTTGTCTAGGTTTAGCGGTCCGTCACGCCCCGTTCCCGTCTTCATCGCCGTCGATCACCCGCGCCGAGCTCATCGCCGGCACCACCGTGGTGAGCCTCTTGTTCTTATCTTCTTTCTGAAAGGAAAAATAATCTTACTTGTATGTTTACATAGATACTTGTATTATTTTCTTACTTTTATTATTGCATCTTATATAGTGCGATGGTTTTGGTATCCGCCCCCGTCGGCCCTCGTCCTGTCTATGATTCGGATGTGGTATATATATTATCTTTATAACTATTGGTTCATTTATTGTTTATGAAAATTATGCCGACCAACGTGACATAGATTTTATTTATGTAGGATGTATGTGAATCGGAAATGCCAACCGACATTATTGTCGAGAGGTTAAATTTAGTTGAAGAAGAAAACAATTTGTTGAAGGAAAAAATAAAAAAATTGAGGAGGAGAAGATGATATTGGAGTTGCATGTTGCGGCTATCGTCGATGATCACAAGATCAAGATGGATGCAATGCGCTTGAAGATTAGAAAGATTAGAAAATATGCCATTCATACCGAGGCTATCACAGCCCCAGTTCTGACCTTGCCTGTCTTGCTTTAGCCTCCATGCATCATGTCTAAATTTTTATGAAACTTTGAAATGGGGGGATGATAAACCCTAGCAGCAAATGAAATTGACCTAGGTTCAAACTTAAATCTTTTCAATGATCCCAAAATGCCCTTTAGAAATGTTCATCATTTTTGAATTGGTCCAGCACCTCTAACAAAAATGGTGCACATTTTTCTAGATCAATTTGGATTTTTGAATTAAATCATAAAATATTTGAATTTGGGCATTTAAAAGCTATAACTATATTAAAATGCCCAAATAATTCTAGAAGTGGTTGAGGGTTGTTGGAAATAATTCTAACAATGCCCACAATTTATTTTAGGAATATATAAAGTGATTTAGTATTTTTACTAAATCAAAATAGAGCAAATAAATAGAAAAAAAGAATTAAAAGAGAGAGAGAGAGAGAAGTGCTTACCTGTAGCCCACCTAGCACAACAACCTGGCCCAGCACAGGAGGCCCAGCCCATAAGGGCATCCTTGTCTTCTACCCCTGCCAGAAGGTAGAGGCGAACCAGAGCACGACGCCGGCCGTGCCAGCTCCTGCTTCGCGCTGGCGAGCTCCCCTTCATCCCAACAGCGCCTAGAGAACGCGCTGGCCCCTCTCGCTTCCCCTCCTCTCTCTCGGCGCTCCTCCCCATCCTCTGCTCTCCCCCCCATGCCACACCCGAGGGCCACCGTCGCCACCGTTTGCCGCTGCCGCTCCCTGAGCCATTCCCTTGCTCCTACGACGTGTCCATGAGCTCTGCCTCGACGTCCTCGACCTCCTCGCTCCGCCACTCGATGTCAGGCGCGCTCCTCTGGCCTCACTGAGCCCGTCCCTGAATGCCGTCGCCGGAGATCCCCCACGCCGCCTCACTCAACTCCGACCTCCCCCGAGCCCACTTCGACGGCCGTCGCAACCACCGTGAGCCACTGACTCTTCTCCCTCCCTCCGTTTTTCCTCTCGCACGCCGTAGCCGTCGTGCCACTTGCGCCCGAACTCCGACCGCCGCCATGGCCGACGAGCTTGATGCTCCTGTGCTCTCCCGCTCGCCCCAGCACCACCAACATGCTCATTGCGTCCCCGGGAAGCGAACAAGCCACGCCGTTTGCTCTAGCTCGCGCTGAAACCCCACAACTGCTCGAGCCCGAGCTCGGCCGCCGCTAAACCTCATCGCCGACATCGTTTCCAGCCACCCCGCGGCCTCCCGTCCGGTCCTTTGGATGCTGACAAGCAAGAGGACCTCCCTGGTGCCAGCAGCGCGATGAACTGCCATCCCTAACGCGAGTCCGGCGAGCTCTCGCCATCGGTTTGGCCATCGTCGGTGTAGATCCGGCGATGCTGACGTGGCTCTAGCTTAATTAGGCCTAACCACTAATTAGCACTAACCTAATTGACCCTATGGGTCAATGACATGTGGGGCCCGGCGCTGATTAACTTATTAGTTTACGTTTAATTAAACTGGTTTAGTCACTGTGAGACTGACGTGCAGGACCCACGCGTCAGGTTTGACCTGACCGGGTCTGTTGACCTGCTGACGCAGTAAAGAATTTTCTGGATTTAAACTTATTCTGAAATTCTAGAAATTGTTACAAACTTCAAAAAATCATATAAATTCAACCGTAACTCCAAATAAGATAAATTATATATGAAAAATTATTATAGAAATTCAAGGAATCCATCTGTACAATTTTCATGCATGTTTGAGCAAGTTAACCTCACTGTTTAGTCCAAAACATGATAATGCACTATTTGAATTCATAGATTGAATTTGAATTTGAACCTTGAGTTCAAATCAACCCAAACCTTTATGTTACTAGTTGCATTAGCTCAAATCACAACATATTGTCATGTCATGATCATGCATCATATTGTGCATTGCATTGCTTGTGCTCTTCCTTGTTTGCCGGTAATTGTCCCCTCTCGGTAGACGCTGCTCCGACGCTGTGATCGTTGACACTAATGAAGACTCAATGTTATCTCCAGAAGTGCCAGGCAAGCAAAACCCCCTTGTTCATTTCGATACAATCCCACTCTCTCGCTCCAGCTCTCTTTTACTGCATTAGGACAACAGCGATTCAACTATTACATGTTGCGGTAGCTGAACCCCTTTCCTCTGCATGACCTATCATTGCCACAGTAAATAGATGAAACCCACTAGCATGAGTAGGAGTTGTTTGGGCCCTGATGTGCCTACTCATTCATGCTTGTTTGTCATGCCTGCTACTGCTTAGAGTTGAGTCCGGTCTGATTCATCGGGAATGAATTGGAACGTGGTGAACATGTCCTACCATTGAGAGCTAAGTGTGTGAACACGTTTTGGTAAAGGTAGCGGTGAGAGGCCATGTAGGACTACATGGTGGGTTGTCTCATTGCAGCCATCCTCAGGAACTGAGTTTTGTGTTTGTGATCCATGAATAGTTACTACCACACATTGGGTTCCGGTAACTCGGCCCCTCTCGGCTTATTAATTAACTCGATCTCTGTCCAGGAGTTGCAACTAGTTTCTGGTGTTTGTAGGTAGTGTTAGTAGTCTACCAAGTGGCACCCAGTACAGGTGGGCTTGGGACAAACTAGGCACAGTGGCACGGTGTACCAAGTGGCACCCGGATGGTGGGCTTGGGAACTCTGCACACATTGTTTGGGGCCGTGAGCGACACCCCGGCCGGATCTCCTTGCGCATGTAACCTGAATAGGCGATAAACCTGGACTAGAGACTTGTTGGTTAGTCAGGTCGTGGCTGACTCCCTCGCCCGGTTTCCGCTTGAAGGTTGCCGAGGTACATGATGTGTACAGGGCGATAAGTGGCGAGAGCGTGTGTGAAGAAGTACACCCCTGCAGGGTTATCATTATCTATTCGAATAGCCGGATTCCTTGGATATGGAAACTTGGACCCCTTGCATAGTTCATAGACAAGTGAAAGTGGATACTCTAAAACTCGCAAGATAAGCGTGAGTGCTATGGATGGTGTTCTCGCAGGGAGACGGGAGCGGATCCATAGTGGTGTATTGGTATGGTGAATTTGTGGACTCATGTGCGCCACCTCAAAAGAGTTACTTGCAGTCGTAATTCAGGTTAGCCACTGAGTCAAAGCTGGCTTGCTGCAGTTAAACTCTACCACCCCTTTGTTGATACCAATGCATATGTAGTTAGTTGTGATGTAAGTCTTGCTGGGTACATTTGTACTCATGTTTGCTTATTTTATGTTTTGCAAAGAGAGTTCAGTCTCGCTAGTAGTTCCACGTGGACTTCGACGTTTAGCTTGTTACCTCAGCTACGATCTTGTACCCTCGGCAGGATCTGGTAGATAGTCAGGCTTCTGAGCCTTCTTCATTTGTAGTTGTCTGTACTCAGACAAGTTAGGCTTCCGCATGTGCTTTGACTTGTATGCTCTGATTGTTGGGTCATGAGACCCATGTTTGTAATATCTCGCTCCTCAGAGCCTAATGAATAATACTTGAGTCGTAGAGTTATGTTGTGATGCCATGTTGTATTTACACATATCGAGCATATTGTGTGTATGATTGAAATGCTTGGTATGTGTGGGATCCGACATCCTAGTTGTTTATCCTTGGTAGCCTCTCTTATGGGGAAATGTAGTCTTGTGCTTCCATGATCCATAGTAGTCCGCTACAGCCCGGTTCACGGGAGTCCTACTAGCCCAGCACTACTGCTCCGGAACACTTGACTGGCCGGCATGTGATTCACTTCGTTCATGTGTCTGTCCCTTCGGGGAAATGTCACGCGGTGACATCCGGAGTCCTGCCTAGCCTGCTACAGCCCGGGTTCCCGGAGTCCTGTTAGCCCAGTGCTACAGCCCGGATTCACACGCTGATGACCGACATGCTTGATGTTGATTCATGTATGCATGTCCCCGTAAGTTAGTGCCACTTTGGGTTCACGGCTAGTCATGTCGGCCCGGGTTCTCTATCATATGGATGCTAGTGACACTATCATATATGTGAGCCAAAAGGCGCAAATGGTCCCGGTCCATGGTAAGGCGACACCCGTGGGAATACCATGCGTGAGACCGCAAAGTGATATGAAGTGTTACAGGCTAGATCGGTGTGACTTAGAATCAGGGTCCTGACAGCTTTGGTGTCAGAGCCTGACTGCCTGTAGGATTACCAAGCCATACTGGTCGAAGTTGAGTCTAGAAATGCTTTAATTATATAAGGGAATTGATTGTGGAAGGGAACGTCAGGCTCTTTTACTCCTTTACCCTATGGCCTTCTAATCTGAGTCATCCTCTTCTCTTCTACGGGGATTAAGAACTAGGCTTCTCATCTTTCTAGCAGGATCACGTGTTACTAATCCGTAGACTCTTAGGATTGTTGGATTTAAGCCCCAGTTCAGTTTCTACTACTTCCGTGTGTTCATAGTTGGTCTCGGAACCATGATATTGTGCTTCTGAGTGGTCATGCCATTATTTTGCATGATGTCTCAAATCTTTTTGAGCATTTACAGCCGTTATGATGTCCGAGTCATCCCAGGTTTCTAAACAGTCTGATGCATTTGCAAATCCCTTCTTTCTGTTATCGATGTTTCCTTGGGCCGGATTAAGGACACTAATCGGTGTGTTGAGGTACTCCGTTGCCTTGGCATATATGTTGGAGCTATTATTATGACCCTATGTGCCTTAGTGAATCATTTAGTAATCTAGCCATGTTTTGTGTTCCCAGTGTGATGAATCTGGCCGTCATTCCCGAAGGCATCCCGTGATGCCATTTAGTAGTAGGTATTCTACTCCTGGGTTTTGAGCCCAAGTTTCACCCTACTTACCTCATGTTGATAGTGTTGCTCGTACCTTTAGGATATTAGTAACCTTTGCGATAGTCCTCGAGGTCCGTGGTATTTCCTTCTTCGAAATACCATGAACTGCTTATGGTAGAAGTTCTTTTGAACCAAAGATCACAACCAGAGTGCTCTTGATGAGTTCTCCATTTTATATTGTGAATCTGCTAGTTCTACCTTTCTGCATGGGTTATCCGGAAGAAATGTTGACCTTTGCTCGACATACTACTCTATGCATCCACAATTCAGAAAGATATATGTTCCTTTGAGTTGCCCCTCTCTCTAGTTGTATCCTAATGTCCGTCTATCATTTGATAGTAAAGAGCATGTCATGCACTCATGCTCATCAATATCTCATATTCTTGTGGTCTGTCAAGCCATTCTATTCCGGAATGACAAGGAGAAACAAACTCCAGTACCTTGTCCACTTCGAGGATTGGGTCAAAGTAGCTGTATTCCGCAGATCAAATTGCCAATCCAGCCTTTGATCTGTTCTACCCTCGAGTATTACCATATTTTGTCAAGAAAATCATAGGAATTGCACCATCTCTTATAAATTCTTGATGCAGTGATACTTCTCGCCATCATCATTCGTTCCTCGGTTCCGTGTTGTTGCAACCGGAATGCCGACAAGTGAACCGTGATGTGTGAAATCAATACTCCTAGCAACCCCGTTGCTTGGTGGTTAATGGACGATAATCTCATTCTTGGTGTGTTGATTATGGAATCATCATTCTAAGATTGATCGTGCTACCTAGTCCATTTTCCTGGTGCATTTTTCGATCAAGAGTTGGGATTATGTCTATCCTTGCTTATTTGATCATATCATCCTGCCTAAAGAGCAAGATTGATCTCGAGCTTAATAACATGTCGGTGGTTTGTGATTTTCCAAATATTTTCTTTGAAGTATCACCAGGTTGTCACCTGATCGCTATGTTGAGTTCGTGATCAAGTTGTTTTCTTGTAGCCACCCTTTTCTCCAAGAATCTGTGTTGGATACCCCTGACCTAGTTGGTTAAGCTTAACAACAACTTGGAGAGTAGGGAGATAAATGCTTGTCCTACCACGCTCATCCCTAAGGGATATCTGGTATCCGTGTTGAAGAAAGATAATATCTTCATTGATTGATCCACGTGATCAATTGTCGGCGCTATTGTCTTATCAATCCTTTGATTTGAGTGTGAGCTATCGTCAAATCAAATTAGAACCAACGATGTTCGTAATGTTGTCTTACTCGTGGTTGATCCCTTGAGCATACACCATTACATCTTTTGGTCTGATCAATTCTATCACCGTGTTCACATGATGGTGGAAGTCCATTGATATGGAAATTCCGATGATTTGTTTTTGAGCCCCTCAGCAACATTTTGTCTCCCCCATGATTCATGTTGAGCATTACACTAGTGTTGGAAACTTTATAAGCATTGCCCTCATGTCCCGTTCATGAAGCATATGTCCGGTTGAAAGATGTGACTTCCTCTAATTCATGTGCATCTGATGCAAGTTGCCGCCGTGGATTCGAGAAAGCTTGTTTTTGCCTCCTCTGGAACCATCCCAAGTTAGTCATGCACGTGCAAAGTGCTCTATGGTTTGATAGGTTGGCCGCCTCCATTCCGTATGTGTTCCTAGCACACCAAGCCACCGACTGGTTTGTTCGAGGAAAAGGAGTTGTTGTGCGAATACTAGTTCATGCACAAGATTCCGATATCCTCGAAGATGGTTCCCCACCTGAACTCGGTAGTGTTTTATTATAAGACTACTATGTGATCATGCTTGTCTGGGACAGTGTGTTCACATGTATGTAGCAGAAACAGCTCATGTTTTGGAGCTTTCTATCGTACTTCATTTCCCGAGAATCTCGCAACGTCATCTCGTCGATTTGTGTTGCAAACATTCCTCTCCATCATGTTGTTTGAAATATCCCGTTACCAACCACATCTGAATCTCAGGCAGATATGATGGTTGGAACTTTTCCAAGACCTATGATGTAGGCCCCGACAAGGTTGATGTTCTGGCTGACACACCTAGCCGGAAGATCTATCATTATAGTATCTTGATTGAACTATTTAACCATCTTCTCCATGAGGATTTCGTGCAATTTATTCTAGAAGTTTCTCCTTAGGGATCCTTGTGCTCTCGGTTTCCTCGGTTATGTTATAACCTTTCCAAATAGTGGGCTCACTCTCTACTGTTGGGTTTCTCCCCAGTTACTAGAATCATTCCCAGCATTTGCCTTTTATTCCCATCTTGCATCGCCGTTGTGCCATCCTACCACGGGTCCCATCCATCTCCGATGATAAACAAAATCATCCATTACGTTGTCCACAACAAGGTAGTCCACATCGTCCACCCTAGCCCGAGTATGTCATTGTTTCGAGCTCCTTCAAACGTTCCATTAAGAATTGCCTCAGGATGGTATGAAGAGTTTCAATGATCTATGGATCAAAAGTAATTCTTGTTGCCAAATAATCCTACGAGTCACCTCCTCTAGGGTGCCACATTATGGAATCATGGTAGTTATCTCCTCGCTACTTTGAACCCATTCGCCATCTTCTTAAGCGTGGAATAGTTGCCTACCAAATCGAACTTCACCATCTGTTACTATCCATCCATCTTGATGTATGTTTTGTGTCCCAACTCAAGAGATGTTTCAACGTCTCACTCCAAGAGTTGATCTTGAGTGCTCGTTCCTCGAGGAAATCATTTCATGTAGAGTTTCCTTCTGTCGTCATCGTGTTGGATGAAGATCTCGAAAGCAAAGACGTCAAGGTCAATATGAAGCAATGAATCAACATCCTCGAGAAAGACATCTGGACCGTGAAGATTATGTTGATTTGCGTTCCCCTTTCATCTTGCCCTCTGCTTGAATCTTGGGACAAGATTCTTGTTTAGTGGGGGTGAGCTGTCACAGCCCCAGTTCTGGCCTTGCCTGTCTTGCTTTAGCCTCCATGCATCATGTCTAAATTTTTATGAAACTTTGAAATGGGGGGATGATAAACCCTAGCAGCAAATGAAATTCAACTAGGTTCAAACTTAAATCTTTTCAATGATCCCAAAATGCCCTTTACAAATGTTCATCATTTTTGAATTGGTCCAGCACCTCTAACAAAAATGGTGCACATTTTTCTAGATCAATCTGCATTTTTGAATTAAATCATAAAGTATTTGAATTTGGGCATTTAAATGCTATAACTATATTAAAATGCCCAAATAATTCTGGAAGTAGTTGAGGGTTGTTGGAAATAATTCTAACAATGCCCACAATTTATTTCAGGAATATATAAAATGATTTAATATTTTTACTAAATCAAAACAGAGCAAATAAATAGAAAAACAGAATTAAAAGAGAGAGAGAAGTGCTTACCTGTAGCCCACCTGGCAGAACCACCTGGCCCAGCACAGGAGGCCCAGCCCACAAGGGCATCCTTGTCTTCTACCCCTGCCAGAAGGCAGAGGCGTACCAGAGCATGACGTCGGCCGTGCCAGCTCCTGCTTCGCACTGGCGAGCTCCCCTTCATCCCAACAGCGCTTGGAGAACGAGCTGGCCCCTCTCTCTTCCCCTCCTCTCTCTCGGCGCTCCTCCCCATC
>NC_041380.1:435065400-435071660 GCF_002162155.2 Triticum dicoccoides
ATGAGCTCCGCCTCGACATCCTCGACCTCCTCGCTCCGACACTCGACGCTGGGCGCGCTCCTCTAGCCTCACCGAGCCTGTCCCTGAATGCCGCCACCGGAGATCCCCCACGCCGCCTCGCTCAGCTCCGACCTCCCCCGAGCCCACTTCGACGGCCGTCGCAACCGCCGTGAGCCACTGACTCTTCTCCCACCCTCCATTTTTCCTCTCGCACGCTGTAGGCGCCCCGCCACTTGCGCCCGAACTCCGGCCGCCGCCATGGCCAACGAGCTCGATGCTCCTGCGCTCTCCCGCTCACGCCAGCACCACCAACATGCTCATTGCGTCCCCGAGAAGCGAACGCGCCGCGCCGTTTGCTCTAGCTCGCGCTGATATCCCGCAACCGCTCGAGCCCGAGCTCGGCTACCGCTAAACCTCGTCGCCGACATCGTTTCCGGCCACCCCATGGCCTCCCGTCCGGTCCTTTGGATGCGGACGAGCGAGAGGACCTCCCTGGTGCCAGCAGCGCGACGAACTGCCGTCCCTAACGCGAGTCCGGCGATGCTGACATGGCTCTAGCTTAATTAGGCCTAACCACTAATTAGCACTAACCTAATTGACCCTATGGGTCAATGACATGTGAGGCCCGGCCCTGATTAACTTATTAGTTTACGTTTAATTAAATTGGTTTAGTCACTGTGAGACTGACATGCAGGACCCACGCGTCAGGTTTGACCTGACCGGGTCTGTTGACCTGCTGACATCATGTTGACGCAGTAAAGAATTTTCTGGATTTAAACTTATTCAGAAAATTCCAGAAATTGTTACAAACTTCAAAAAATCATATAAATTCAACCGTAACTCCAAATAAGATAAATTATATATGAAAAATTATCAGAAAAATTCAAGGAATCCATATGTAATATTTTCATGAATGTTTGAGCAAGTTAACCTCACTGTTTAGTCAAAAACATGATAATGCACTATTTGAATTTGTAGATTGAATTTGAATTTGAACCTTGAGTTACTAGTTGCATTAGCTCAAATCACAACATATTGTCATGTCATGATCATGCATCATATTGTGCATTGCATTGATTGTGATCTTCCTTGTTTGCCGATAATTGTCCCCTCTCAGTAGACGCTGCTCCGACGATGTGATCATTGACACTGATGAAGACTCAATGTTATCTTTAGAAGTGCCAGACAAGCAAAAACCCCTTGTTCATTCCGATACAATCCCACTCTCTCGCTCCTGCTCTCTTTTACTGCATTAGGACAACAACGATTCAACTGTTACATGCTGCGGTAGCTGAACCCCTTTCCTCTGCATGACCTGTCATTGCCACAGTAAATAGATGAAACCCACTAGCATGAGTAGGAGTTGTTTGAGCCCTGATGTGCCTACTCATTCATGCTTGTTTGTCATGCCTGCTACTACTTAGAGTTGAGTCTGGTCTGATTCATCGGGAATGAATTGGAAAGTGGTGAACATGTCCTACCGTTGAGAGCTAAGTGTGTGAACACGTTTTGGTAAAGGTAGCGGTGAGAGGCCATGTAGGAGTACATGGTGGGTTGTCTCATTACAGCCGTCCTCAGGAACTGATTTCTGTGTTTGTGATCCATGAATAGTTACTACCACACATTGGGTTCCGATAACTCGGCCCCTCTCAGCTTATTAATCAACTCGATCTCTGTCTAGGAGTTGCAACTAGTTTCTGGTGTTTGTAGGTAGTGTTAGTAGTCTACAAAGTGGCACCCAGTACAGGTGGGCTTGGGACAGACCAGGCACAGTGGCACGGTGTACCAAGTGGCACCCGGATGGTGGGCTTGGGAACCCTGCACACATCGTTTGGGGCCGTGAGTGACACCCCGGCCGGATCTCCTTGTGGATGGAACCCGAATGGGCGATAAACCTGGACTAGAGACTTGTGGGTTAGTCAGGTCGTGGCCGACTCCCTCACCCAGTTTCCGCTTGAAGGTTGCCGAGGTACATGACATGTACAGGGCGATAAGTGGCGAGAGCGTGTGTGAAGAAGTACACCCATGCAGGGTTATCATTATCTATTCGAATAGCCGGATTCCTCGGATATGGAAACTTGGACCCCTTGCATAGTTCATAGACAAGTGAAAGTGGATACTCTAAAACTCGCAAGATAAGCGTGAGTGCTATGGATGGCATTCTCGCAGGGAGACGAGAGCGGATCCATAGTGGTGTATTGGTATGGTGAATTTGTGGACTCGTGTGCGCCACCTCAAAAGATTTACTTGCAGTCGTAATTCAGGTTAGCCACTGAGTCAAAGCTGGCTTGCTGCAGTTAAACTCTACCACCCCCTTTGTTGATACCAATGCATATGTAGTTAGTTTTGATGTAAGTCTTGCTGGGTACATTTGTACTCACGCTTGCTTATTTTATGTTTTGTAGAGAGACTTCAGTCTCACTCGTAGTTCCACATGGACTTCGATGTTTAGCTTGTTACCTCAGCTATGATCTTGTACCCTCGGCATGCATGAGTTTCTCGATGCGGCTGAGGCAAACACGCAGAATGGTTTTATGTGTTGTCCATGCACTGAATTTGGGAATACGAGGTCTTACTCTAACCGGAAAATCCTTCACTCCCACCTGCTTTACAAGGGTTTCATGCCACATTATATTGTTTAGACGAGGCACGGAGAAATAGGGGTTATGATGGAAGACAGCGAATAAGAAGAGTATGATGACAACTATGTGCCCCCTGAATACGGTGATGCTGCAACGGGGGGAGCTGGTGAAGATCAAGAGGAACCAGACGATGTGCCCAATGATACTGCAACGGGTGAAGCTGCTGAAGATCAAGAGGAACCAGACGATGTGCCCGATGATGATGATCTCCGCCGGGTCATTTTCAATGCAAGGACGCAATGCAAAAGTCAAAAGGAGAAGCTGAAGTTCGATCACATGTTAGAGGATCACAAAAAAGGGTTGTACCCCAATTGCGAAGATGGCAACACAAAGCTCGGTACCGTACTGGAATTGTTGCAGTGGAAGGCAGAGAATGTTGTGGCCGACAAAGGATTTGAGAAGCTACTAAAAATATTGAAGAAGAAGCTTCCAAAGGATAACGAATTGCCCGACAGTACATACACAGCAAAGAAGGTCGTATGCCCTCTAGGATTGGAGGTGGAGAAGATACATGCATGCCCTAATGACTGCATCCTCTACCGCGGTGCATACAAGGATCTGAACGCATGCCCCGTATGCGGTGCATTGCGGTATAAGATCAAACGAGATGACCCTCGTGATGTTGACGGTGAGCCCCCCAGGAAGAGGGTTCCTGCGAAGGTGATGTGGTATGCTCCTATAATACCACAGTTGAAACGTCTGTTCAGAAACGAAGAGCATGCCAAGTTGATGCGATGGCGCAGTGAGAACCGAAAGAAAGATGTGAAGTTGAGAGCACCCACTGACGGGTCGCAGTGGAGAAAAATCGAGAGAAAGTACTGGGATGAGTTTGCAAAGGACCCAAGGAATGTATGGTTTGCTTTAAGCGCGGATGGCATTAATCCTTTCGGGGAGCAGAGCAGCAATCACAGCACCTGGCCCGTGACTATATGTATGTATAACCTTCCTCCTTGGATGTGCATGAAGCGGAAGTTAATTATGATGCCAGTTCTCATCCAACGCCCTAAGCAACCTGGCAACGACATTGATGTGTACCTAAGGCCATTAGTTGAAGAACTTTTACAGCTGTGGAATGGAAACGGTGTACGTACATGGGATGAGCACAAACAGGAGGAATTTAACCTAAAGGCGTTGTTGTTCGTGACCATCAACGATCGGCCCGCTCTCAGTAACCTTTCAGGACAGACAAACAAAGGATACCACGCATGCACGCACTGTTTAGATGACACTGAAAGTATATACCTGGACAAAAGCAAGAAGAATGTGTACCTGGGCCATCGTCGATTTCTTCCGACCAACCATCAATGTCGAAAGAAAGGCAAGCATTTCAAAGGCGAGGCAGATCACCGGAAGAAGCCTGCCATGCGTACAGGTGATCACGTACTTGCTATGGTCAATGATTTACACGTAATCTTTGGAAAGGGTCCCGGCGGACTAGCTGTTCCGAATGACGGTGAGGGACACGCACCCATGTGGAAGAAGAAATCTATATTTTGGGACCTACCCTACTGGAAAGACCTAGAGGTCCGCTCTTCAATCGACGTGATGCACGTGACGAAGAACCTTTGTGTGAACCTGCTAGGCTTCTTGGGCGTGTATGGGAAGACAAAATATACACCTGAGGCACAGGAGGACCTGCAATGTTTGCATGAAAAAGACGGCATGCCTCCGAAGCAGTATAAAGGTCCTGCCAGCTACGCTCTTACGAAAGAAGAGAAAGAAATCTTCTCTGAATGCCTGCTCAATATGAAGGTCACGACTGGCTTCTCGTCGAATATAAAGGGAATAATAAATATGCCAGAGAAAAAGTTTCAGAACCTGAAGTCTCATGACTGCCACGTGATTATGACCCAACTGCTTCCAGTTGCATTGAGGGGGCTTCTACTGGAAAACGTCCGATTAGCCATTGTGAAGCTATGTGCATTCCTCAATGCAATCTCTTAGAAGGTGATCGATCCAAAAATCGTAGCAAGGCTAAGGAGTGATGTGGCGCAATGTCTTGTCAGTTTCGAGCTGGTGTTCCCACCATCCTTCTTCAATATCATGACGCATGTCCTAGTTCATCTAGTTGACGAGATTGTCATCCTGGGGCCCGTATTTCTACACAATATGTTCCCCTTTGAGAGATTCATGGGAGTCCTAAAGAAATATGTTCATAACCGCACTAGGCCAGAAGGAAGCATCTCCATGGGCCATCAAACAGAGGATGTTATCGGGTTTTGTGTTGACTTCATTCCTGGCCTGAAGAAGATAGGTCTCCCTAAATCGTAGTATGAGGGGAGACTGACTGGAAAAGGCACTCTTGGAAGTGACTCAATAATATGCAGGGACGGATATTCTTGGTCTCAAGCACACTACACAGTTCTACAGAACTCTACCTTGGTGACCCTGTATGTCGATGAACACAAGAACAGTCTGCGCTCCAAACACCCGGAGCAGTGCGACGACTGGATTACATGTGAACACATCAGGACTTTTAGCAGTTGGTTGGAAACACATCTCAGAGGTGACAACACTGTTTGTGATGAGTTGTACTTGTTGTCCAGGGGACCATCTTTGACTGTATTGACTTACAAAGGATACGAGATAAATGGGAATACATTTTACACGATCGCCCAAGATCAAAAGAGCACCAACCAAAACAGCCGTGTCCGCTTTGATGCAGCAACTGAGAGCGGAAAGGACACATATTATGGTTACATAGTGGACATATGGGAACTTGACTACATACCTGATTTTAAGGTCCCTTTGTTTAAGTGCAAATGGGTCAATCTGTCAGGCGGCGGGGTACAGGTAGACCCACAGTACGGAATGACAACAGTGGATCTGAAAAATCTTGGGTACACTGACGAACCGTTCGTCCTAGCTAATTATGTGGCACATGTTATCTATGTGAAGGACATGTCTACCAAACCGAGAAAAAGAAAAGATAAGGAAGCGAATACATCATACGATGAGACAAAGCGCCACATAGTTCTTTCAGGAAAAAGGGACATCCTGGGAGTGGATGGCAAGACAGACATGTCTGAAGATTATGAAAAGTTTCATGAAATTCCTACCTTCAA
Organism: Triticum dicoccoides; assembly: GCF_002162155.2. Classification (NCBI taxonomy): domain Eukaryota; kingdom Viridiplantae; phylum Streptophyta; class Magnoliopsida; order Poales; family Poaceae; genus Triticum; species Triticum dicoccoides. Next base: position 435,071,108 of record NC_041380.1, read on the forward strand.
TGTCAAGGCTGACACAAGCATCTTGATAAACGATGAAGATTATCCATGGTTACGGCGCAATAAGCAAATGACACAAGCGAAGAAAAAGTGAAGACTTTCTCCCGCAACTATTATGATGATACCATGCCAACTTTGTAACACACGAGTATGTTATGCCAACTTTTTCAGAGTTCATTTGAAAACTATGAATTCAGGTCGAATTTTCTCTATAGGTGCATCTATGTTCATTTTTTTAGTAAAGTTAATCACAAACTTGTGATTCACACAAATTTCAAAGAATTCAAATTTAACTATTCAAATTTGAAAACTAATGGCACTAACAAAAAGTTTATAATTTTTCTAAAACTGATGGCACTAATAGAAAGTTTATAATTTTGCTGACCTAAAAGCAAAAATAAATAAAAAATAAAGCGAAAAACAAAAGAAAATAAATAATGTAGAAAACAAAACAAAAAATCTGGAAAACAAAAAAATAGCAACAATAAGTATTTTTTGTAAATAGAAACAAAATGAAATAAATAAAGCAACAAAGAAAACAAAAAAACTAAATAAG
>NC_041380.1:435073004-435073917 GCF_002162155.2 Triticum dicoccoides
CCCTGAGCCCGTCCTCCGCCCCCGTGCGTGCCCCACCGTCGCCCTCGCCCTCGCCGACCCCGAGCTCGTCCTCGTCGCTGGCCGCCCGGGTCTCCTCCCAGATCCTGCCAGGAGAGGTAGCTACCGCCCCATCCTCCCCCATCCTTCCTTCCCCCCTGCTCCTTTGCAAAATATAGCTCCGTTGCAAAATATATGTATGTATGTATGAGTTGGGGAGAAAGTTTATAATTTTTGTTCATATATACTATAGATGTATGTATGATGAATTTTGATATTTTTTAGTTCATATATAATGTAGATGTCTATGTATGTATGGAATGATATCGATGGATGTATGTATGTAGAACATTCGTAGAAAATATGACGAATCCGATATGACCAATGTCCCCCTCCAGTTCACTCGGGAACACTAACTCTCTCGGAGAAAAAAATGTTATCGGGAAAAAAATGTTATCGGGGTCGAGGGTCGTCGAACATGAGAGGAAGAAGGGGATAAAAAAAGAAGAGGAAGAAGAAAAAAAAGAGGAGAAGAAAGAATAGAGGAGTTCTTCTCCTCTATTCTTTCTTCTCCTCTTTTTTTCTTTACTCCTCTATTCTTTCTTCTCCTCTTTTTTTTCTTCTTCTTCCTCTTTTTTTTATCGGGAACGAGGGTCGTCGAGGGTCGCCGAGTGGTAGAGGAAGAAGAGGATAAAAAAGAAGAGGAAAAAAAGAGGAGTGTTCTTCTCCTCTATTCTTTCTTCTCCTCTTTTTTTTCATCTTCTTCCTCTTTTTTTATCGGGAATGAGGGTCGTTGAGGGTCGCCGAGGGGTCGAGGGTCGACAGAGGGTCGACGGTCGCCGAGGGGTCGAGGGTCAAGAGGGGGTCTAGGGTCGCCGAGGGGTCGAGGGACGTTGAACATGAGAGGATGAAGAGG